>NW_017672259.1:164138-165075 GCF_001879085.1 Nicotiana attenuata | reverse complement strand
TACTAGTAGTACGAAGGTTAGACGGGGGGGGGGGGGAATTTGGACTTTTTGTTAAAGAATTTGTACAAGTATCATTCTTTTGCTGTTGGAGATCTTGTGACGACCCAATAGATCGTTTTGAATTCTAGCCTTTATTCAATATACCGAGACTTCTATTAGCTCCATTTAATATTTCTCAATTTGCATGCGCAGTCCGTGTCTTTTTCCGAAAAGATTTTATGTGAAAATTTGAAGAAAACATGATTTTTGGCTTTGAAAAAAACTTGAGTTGACTACAGTCAACATTTTGTTTAAACGATCCAGGATCAGCATTTTGACGATCCCGGTAGGTCCACATCGTGGTGTTGGACTTGGGCGTATGTCTGAAAATGAATTCGGAAGCCCTTGACTTGATTTGTCGAAAGCTAGTAACTTGAAGGATTAAATATTTCTTAGATTTAACCATAGGTTGACTTTATGGCTACCGGGTTCTGATTTTTGTTCCGAAAAATGGTATAGGTCCATTTTACTATTTGAAACTTGTCTGTAAAATTTGGTGCAAAACGGAGTTAGTTTGATAGGATTCGGACGCTTTGTGAATTTTGAAGTTCTTGAGTTTCTTTGAAAACTTCATGCATTTTGATGTCTAATTCTTAGTTCTAGATGTTAAATTTGGTGTTTTGATCGCGCGAGCAAGTTCATATGATGTTATTACACTTGTGTGCATGTTTGATTTTGAGCCCGAAGGGCTCGGGTGAGTTTCGGATAAGCAACAACTCATTTTTGGACTTGTTGGTTTCAGCTATTTGCTAGTGTCTGATGCTATGTGCTTCCCGATCGCGAAAGAGAAACTGGGTTGGAGCGGAACTTGTTCTTCGCGAACGCGGGGACAGGGTCGCGAACATAAAATAGCGGCGGGGGGGGGGGGGGGGAGGGGGGGGGACGGGGTTACGGGTTC
>NW_017672259.1:106980-164128 GCF_001879085.1 Nicotiana attenuata | reverse complement strand
AATCAGGAATTACTCTATGCAAATGCAAGCCTAGGCTCGTGAACGCGAAGGCCAAGGGGGTGAGGTCACCGCGAATGCGGAGTGTATCTCACGAACGCAAAGGCCATTTGGGCCACTGTGCATCACGGTCGCGTTAGGTGTTTCGCGAACGCGAAGAACACCTGTCGCCCAGTGATTTAAACTTCTAAAAATTAGGGTTTTCCTCAATTTTCACCATTTTCAAGTTTGAGCTCGGCCTAGAGGCGATTTTCATGTTTCCTCAACTTGTTTCCTTACATTTCCAGAAACACCCATTGGTTTTTAACCTTTAATCTATGCTCTTTTATGGTAGAAATTAGGGATTTTGAGAAATTGAGATTTAGACCTCAAATTGAGGTCGAGATTTTGAAACTAATTACATAACCGGGCTCGGGGGTTAACGGGCAATTGGGTTTTGGTCCGAATCTCGAATTTTGACCAAGCGAGCCCGGGGTTGACTTTTATTGACTTTTTCAAAATCATTAAAGATTGAATTTTTTTTACTCGTGTGTAGTTGCTAAAGCCAATTTTGAATTATTTATACTATATTTGGTTAGATTTGATTGGTTTGGAGGCTAATTCTAGAGAAAAATCCACGGTTGAGCATTGATTTGGTTCTGGAGTGAGGTAAGTATCGTGGTTAACCTTGACTTGAGGGATTAGGAGTTGTTGGTTTATTTTCTACGTGAATTGTGCGTGGGAATGACGTATATGTAAGGTGACGAGTACATATGCGTTGTTATTGGGTTAAAACATGCGGGTGGAAACTATTTCTTTGCTCTAAGTTGTTTATTTGACTTGGTTTCTCCATGCTTAAGTTATTACTTTTAATTATTTGTCTCATATTTATTGTTTATTTTGAAGATGTTGGGAATTTTTGAAAATTGAGTTTGATATCCTGGCACTATAATTGAAGTGAAATTGTTTTCCGCCTTGTATTTATTATTATTATTGGATTTGTTTTGTTGATTTGGTGAGGAAGAGTGAAAAGCACGATGGGTGTTTCCGTGCCTTATTTGCATTCTTTAGCATATATTGAGAGATGTTGGGAGTAAAAGCACGAAGGGTGATGCTGTGCCGGTGAGAAAAAGCACGAATGGTGATGCCGTGCCATTTCATTTATGATATTACATGGTGAGGACGAGCGTAAAACCACGAAGGGTGATGCCGTGCCATCTTCATTTCAGTGCCTTATTTGATTTCCCATTTTGGTGATTTACTTGGTTATATTATTGCTTATTTCGGAAGTTATTATTTTGTGATTTCGTACTTGCCGTTTTTATGACCCCCCTCTCGCATGTCCCCTCCCATTTAAAATTTTATCGTTCTACTTGTTATTTTGCTGCTTTATATATATTTGTAGGGTTTTTACATAGGTGTCTTGTCATAGCCTCATCGCAACCTCGTCGAGGTTAGGCTCGGCATTTACGGAGTACATCGGATCGGTTGTACTCATGCTACACTTCTGCACTTCTTGTGTAAATACTGGTATTGGTTCCAACGGTGCTTAGAGGTGCGTCTGCTCGGATCACATTGCTTCAGAGACTTGAGGTAGATCTGTTGGCGTTTGCAGACCTTGAAGTCCCCTTCCATTTCCTATTTTTACCGTTTATCTTAGTCGATCAATTGTATTTATTTCAAACTATACTTGTACACTTCTAGTTGCTCTTGTACTTGTGACATAAGACTTCAGGGGTTGAGTTAGACAGCATTATGTTATGGGTTTATTTCATGTATTTCAGCTGTTTTCTTTTTGCTAATAGCTTTAATCTTTGTTAATAATTGTTATTATTCTATTTCGGACTGCTTAATTATTAAATTATTTAACTAATGCTGGCTTGCCTAGCAAATGGACGTTAGGCGCTATCACGACCCCGAGGTTGGGATTCGGGATCGTGACAAGTTGCTATCAGAGCACTAGGTTGCTTAGGTCTCATGGGTCATGAGCAAGCCTAGTAGTGTCTGAAGGATCGGTACAGAGACATCTGTATTTTTCTTCTAGAGGCTATGGAATTTTAGGAAAATTTAACTTCTTTCTTTCCCTATCGTGCGATTTTACTATATTATTGATGTTTGAATCATTCCATTCTTGTTCTCTCGCAGATGGTGAGAAAACGTACAATATCTACAACCGAACAAGAGCCGGAGCCCCCTACTGCAGCCACTAATAGGGGTAGAGGCCAGGGCCGAGGTCGAGCCAGAGGCCGAGGCAGAGGAAGAGCTCGACCTAGAGCTGGTGTAGCAACACCCACTATGGAGCCTCAGATTGATCACGAGGAGATCTCAGCTCATACTGCACCAGTCGGACCCGCTTAGGTCCTAGAGGGACATATAGCCACTCCTGTGCTTCAGGACGTTCTAGTCCGTTTAGTGGGCTGTATGGAGAGTGTGGCCTATACTGGTGCATTTTTTGTGGCACTAGCCATCTCTCAGGCTGCGGGAGGAGCATAGACTCTCGCTACTCATACTCCGTAGTAGATGGCTCCCATATATCAGACTCTAGCAGTCCAGCCAGCTGGGGTAGTTCAGCCTGTTGTTCCTACGCAGACTGAGGAGAAGTGCGTGATGTCTTCTGAGGGATTGATGAGGTTGGATAAGTTCAGAAATCTCTTCTCTATTCACTTCGACGGTGCACCTTCTGAGGACCCACAAGATTATTTAGACAATTGCTACGAGGTGATGAACAACATGGGTATTGTTGAGTCTAATGGAGTAGACTTTGTGGTGTTTCAGACGACCGGTTTGGCCAAGAGATGGTGGCAGGATCATGTGTGGAGCTAACCAGCTATTTCACCGCCACACACTTGGGATCAATTTTCGCAGTTGTTTCTAGAGAATTTTATTCATTTCACTTTGAGAGAGGAGTACCGCATGCAGTTTGAGCGCCTTTAGCAGGGTAGCATGACTGTGACCTAGTATGAGACCCGATTTGTGGACATAGCTTGCCATGCAGTTATCTTACTCCCTAATGAGAGGGAGAAAGTGAGGAGATTCATTGATAGACTTACATTCAGTATTAGGCTACAGATGGATAAGGAGCCCAAAGATTATATTTCTTTCAGAGGGCCGTAGAGATTTCTAGACTGATCGAGATGGTTCGTGGTTAGAATAGGGGTCGGTATCTTAGAAGAGGCCTCGTTATTTCGGTGGTTTCAATGGTGCTTCATCTGGAGGAAGAGGTTCGTTTGGTAGAGGCTATCCTCTCAGGCTGATTCAGTCAGCACTTTAGGCATCCCACAGTGCTTCGGGCAGTCGTGGTTCTTATGGTTCTCATTCTGAGCAGCTAGCCTACAATGTACCATCAGCTCTTATAAGTGCACCTCCGATCCAGAGTTATCAGGGTGGTTATCCAGGTCAACATGGCTAACTCTAGGGTCAGCAGTCACAACAGTCGAGGGCATATTATACTTGTTGAGATTCGAGACACATTGCTACATTTTTCCCTAGGTCACAGGGTGGCATGCCACAACAAGTTTCTCGTGCCATGATTCAAACACCGGTTGCTTTACCGCCCGCTCAACCAGCTAGAGGCGGGAGTCAGGCTGCTAGAGGTGGAGGTCAGACTATTAAAGGTGGAGCCCAGCAAGCTAGAGGCCGTCCGAGAGGCGGAGGTCAGAGTGGTAGGGCCCACCCTATTTTTATGCATTTCCTGCTAGACCCGAGTCAAAATCATTTGACGCCGTCATCACAGGCACAATTCTAGTTTGCCATAGAGATGCTTCAGTTCTAATTGATCCGGGCCCTACTTGTTCCTACGTGTCATCCTATTTTGCTCTCTCTCTCTCTCTCTCTCTCTCTCTCTATATATATATATATATATATATATATATATATATATGTCCATGCCTGTGGGGGATTCTATTATTGCAGATCGTGTTTATCGCTCGTGTGTGGTTCCTATCGGGTGCCTTGATACTAGTATAGATATCCTACTTCTTGATATTGTGGTTTTTGATGTTATCTTGGGAATGGATTGGCTGTCACCTTATCATGATATATTGTACTTTCACGCCAAGACGGTGACCTTAGCCATGCCGGAGTTGCCTCGATTAGAGTGGAGATGGACTCTTGGACATTCTACTAGCAGGGTTATTTCTTATGTGAAGGCACGACATATGGTTGAGAAGGGATGCCTAGCATATTTGGCCTATACTTGTGACCCTACTGTGGAGGTTCATTCCATGGATTCGGTACCAGTTGTGCGTGAGTTTCAAGAGGTGTTTCCTGGAGATTTTCTCGGGATGCCACCCGATAGAGATATCGACTTCTGTATTGACTTGCCTCTGAGAACTGAGCCTATTTCTATTCCACCATACCGTATGGCCCTAACATAGTTGAAGGAACTGAAGGAGCAATTAAATGATTTGCTTGAAAAAGGATTCATTAGACCTAGTGTCTCGCCCTAGGGTGCACCAATGTTGTTCGTGAAGTAGAAGGATGGTACGACGAAGATGTGCATTGATTATCGGCAGTTGAACAAAGTCACTATCAAGAACAAGTATCTTTTGTCGAGGATTGATGATTTATTTGATCAGCTTCAGGGTGCCAAGGTGTTTTCGAAGATTAATTTGAGATATGGCTACCATCAGTTGAAGATTAGGGCATTAGATGTCCCTAAGACAACCTTCTAGACTCGATATGGTCATTATGAGTTCCTAGTGATGTCATTTGGCTTGATAAATGCCCCAACACCATTTATGGATTTGATGAACCGGGTATTCAAGCCCTATCTGGATTATTTTATGATCATCTTCATTGATGATATTTTGGTATACTCCCGCAGTCGACAGGAGCATGAGCAGTATCTTTGGATTGTACTTCAGACCTTGAGAGAGATAGTCAGTTATATGCCACATTTTTAAAGTGTGAGTTTTGGTTTGATTCGGTTGCCTTATTGGCACATGTGGTATCTTCTGAGGGCATTAAAATGGATCTTAAGAAGATTGAGGCAGTTCAGAACTGACCTAGAGCTATAGAGATTCGAAGCTTCGTAGGTTTGGTGGGTTATTATTGCCGGTTAGTGGAGGGGTTTTCATCTATCGCAACCCCATTGACAAGATTGAACCAGAAGGGTGCCCCATTCAGGTGGTCCGATGAGTGTGTGTTGAGCTTTCAGAAGCTCAAGACTGCTTTGACTATATCCCCGGTGTTGGTGTTGCCTAAGGTTTTGGGATCCTACACTGTGTATTATGATGCATCACGTATTGAGCCCGGTGCAGTATTAATACATGATGGCAGGGTGATTGCGTACGAATTTCGGTAGTTGAAGGTTCATTAAAGAATTTCCCTAATCATGACTTAGAGTTGACAACTATTGTTCATGCATTGATGATTTAAAAGCATTACCTCTATTGCGTGTCGTGTGAGGTATTCACAGATCATCGGTGTTTACAACACTTGTTCAGGTGAAAAGTATCTAAATTTGAGACATCGGAGGCGGTTAAAGCTGTTAAAAGACTTTGAAGCCACTATTTTGTGTCATCCCGGGAAGGCCAATGTTGTGGCCGATGGCTTGAGTAGAAAGGCGGTGAGTACGGGTAGCCTTGCATATATTCCAATTGGTGAGAGACCGGTAGCATCAAATGTTCGGGCCTTGGCCAATCAGTTCGTGAGGTTAGATGTTTCGGAGCCTAGTCCGGTTCGCGCTTGCAGGGTCTCTTGGTCTTCTTTTTATGAGTGCATCAGAGAGTGTCAGTATGATGACCCCCATTTGCTTGTCCTTCAGGACACGGTGCATCACGATGATACCAAGGAGATTTCTATTGGAGAGGATGGGGTGTTGTGGATGCAGGGTCGAATTTGTGTGCACAATGTGGATGGGCTGCGTGAGTTGATTCCTGAGGAGGCCCACAGTACTCAAGCGGCCCCACCGCCCTACCCTAATGTATATGGGTGGAGGTGCAAGCACAATACCATAACTCTACTCAAGCGGACCTACCGCCTCACCCCAATGTATGCGGGTGGAGGTGCAAGCAAAATACCATAACTCTACTCAAGCGGCCCTGCCGCCTCACCCCAATGTATGCGGGTGGAGGTGTAAGCACAATACCAAAACTCTACTCAAGCGGCCTGCCGCCTCACCCCAATGTATGCGGGTGGAGGTGTAACCACAGTACCAAAAACCTACACAAAGTGGCCCTACCGCCTCACCTTAATATATGCAGGTGGGGTATAACAACGATACCAATACCTACACAAGCGGCCCTACCATCTCACCCCAATATATATGCGGCCGGTGGTGTAACAACAATACCAAAATCCTACACAAAGCGGCATGCCGCATCAACCCAATATGTGCGGATGGAGGTGTAGTCCCAATCACAATCTCTACAAATTAGTTTGTAGATACACAATCCATAGTTTGGAACACATCCTCAGTCAATAGTACAACATAATGAGAGCATTTGAAACACCAATTGAACATATATCTTTGTCACAAAGCTTATTCGGAATAATCAATTTATAATAAACATCTTTGGACCTACAAGGGTAATACGGGGTTCAATTCTTAAAGAAGAGTTTAGCCAACATACCTCAATTGAGCTTCCTTAAACTCTAAAATATTCCGAAAATCTTAGCAACTTTAATCTATTTTAGAAATGTAACAAATTGAACCAAAATTAGGAAGATTCTCATGGTTCTAGCTCATTTGAGCATTTTATCAAAAACTAGGTGTGCGTTAAGGTTTCAAGGTCCTTTTATGGAGGATTCCATCATCCCACAACCCATTCTTTACCACTTTTAGCTCAATAATCTCCCTACATCCCTTGATAACACATGCATGCAAATAAACAACTCCCATACCCAAGAATCATCTTACTAATTACCCATTTCCAGTTAAATATCGAAATTAAGGATTAGGGTATAGAATCTTACCTTTTGGTTGAAGACCTAGTGAGTTTTCCTTGTTAATCTTCCAAGATTTGAGCAAGAATTGAAGAACAAATTGTTGAAGAACTCTCTCCCACTCAAGGGCACTCTCTCACCCTGAAAATATCAGATTTTTGCTCAAAAAATGGTACATATCGTCTATTTAACGAAGTAGGGTCGGGTTATAAAAAACCCAAAAATGAAGCTCCGATACAGGATCTGCGATCGCATACGCGACCGCATTATGCATCAGCGGTCCATGAAATAGACCTCCTGAACTAGGCATCTCTGCCTGGGTATGCGGTCATTATGCGGCCCGCAGACTTGTTCTGCGGTCGCACAATGCACCGCAGACCTATTCTATGGTCGCATAGTCGACTGCAAAAAGGCATCCAAACTTGCCCAATTTTTGCCTCACTCTGTGGCCGTTCTGCGGCCCGTAGAGTGGTTATGCGGTCGCATAGTGGATCGCAGAAATGCCTGGTTCTGCCAAAAAATTTCCTTTACTCCCCAGCGTACTGTTCAACCCAAAAAGTTCATACCTCAGCATCACGAAATCCCGGGTTTTAGGTGAAATTATACGGGGCCTTACATCCTCCCCCTCTTAAGATCATTCTTCCCCGAATGAGGGTTAAAGTTCACTATTAGCATCCTATGCGACTCAACTGCCAAACCACACACCAATAGTCCAAAATTTGACTAACTCCCTAAATTTCCAAAAATTTCGCTAGAGTTTAACTTGTAACTGAGCCTATCCAACTGCTAGAGAACCCCAGAAACAAATCTCAACAACATATACATAATCCAATGACGTAACATAAGACAAAACAACACCAACCGTGGCCTCACAAGTAACATATAACTAGAAAGGAACACCTTCAACATCAACTATACAAGTGATACAAAATTCATAGGCGACAATTTCATAGAAAGATTACATAGCAATTAAAACAAATAAGGATACTTCTTCTTCATCTCTTCCTCGGCCTCCCAAGTAGCCTCTTCAACCTGCTGGTTCCGCCATAACACTTTCACGGAGGCAATCTCTTTATTTCTCAACTTTCGTACTGGCCTATCAATAATGGAAACTGGAATTTCTTCGTAAGTCAATTCTTCATTAACCTGAATAGTCTCAACCGGAACAATGAGTGTCAGGCCTCCAACTACCTCCTTCAACATAGACACATGAAATAGAAGCATCGGGGTGCACTAATGACATTTCAGGTGGTAGTTCAATTTTTTTGTAAGCTACCTGACCAACTTTCTGAATGATTTTGTACGGTCTGATATACCTCGGACTCGATTTCCCCTTCTTACCAATTCACATTATACCCTTCATGGCTGAAACATTCAAGAATACCCAATCATCCTTTTTGAATTCCAATTCCCTATGTCGAACATCCAAATAGGACTTCTGACGACTCTAAGCAGTTTTCAAACGCTCTTTAATAGTATTAACCTTCTCCATAGCCTGATGTACGAGATCTGGTACTATCAAATCTGCTTCTCCATTCTCTAACCACCCAATGGGGAATCTACATCTCCTACCATGGAGTGCCATGAAACCTCACTATTTCCTTGATATACAACTGACCATAATGTTCTACTGCGTTGGTAGCCTTAACAGGTAAGAAGAGTGCTGATTTCGCGAGTCGATCTACGATTACTCATATCGAGTCAAAATTTGCGAGGAGTGCAAGGTAGTCCTACCACAAAGTCCATATTAATTATTTTCCCTTTCCACCTTGGAATTTTACACGTCTTGTGCCAACCCACCACGCCTTTGTTGTTCGGCCTTCACTCACTGACAATTTGGACATCTTGCCAAAAAGTCCGCCATGTTCCTCTCCATATCATTCCACCGGTAGACCTCCTTGAGATCATGCTATATCCTTGTAGAGCCCGGATGCACGGAATACTTAGAAGTGTGAGTCTCGGTCATGATTACCTCCCGAAGATCATCTATATCTTGAACACATAGTCGCCCTTGGTACCTTAGTGTACCATCACTCATGCCCAGAGAAATATCCATGGTCTTATGTTTATGATCCCCTACTTTAACTGTACCAACAATGGATCGTCGTATTGCTTCTCCTCGACTTTCACCACAAGAGATAATTCAACCTTGTTTTGCACAATTCCTCTCTTTCACTAGAGTCCGCAAGATGAACTCCTAAACTGGCTAATGATGAACCTCCTTGGCTAAAATCCTTTGATCTGCCTCCAAGTTGGCCAAACCACCCATAGATTTATGGCTAAGACATCCTCCACAACATTATCCTTCCCCTGATGATATAGAACATCAATATCGTAGTCGTTGAATGTCTCAAGACACCTTCTATACCTCACATTTGACTCCCTCTATTTGAAAATATATTGAAGGCTCTTACGGTCTGTGACTATATCCACATGGACTCCATACAGATAATGGCGCCAAATCATCGATGCAAATACCACTACCGTAAGTTGTAAGTCATGTGTTGTGTAGTTCTTTTCATGATTCTTGAGTTTCCTAGAGGCATAAACTATTATCTTACCATGTTGCATCATTAGTGGAACATCTTTATCACATTTCTCTCACATAAGACCTCCTAGGAATTGAGTTCTACAATAATTTCCCTGATGTGGTTACAATCTTCTGTGAATACTTGCAACTCGCTCTTCCAAATTCTCGACAAAAGACATTACTAGATGAGTTTTCTTATATGACCTTCTGTTTCAAATGAATAACATCGTCTAGCTTGCGCACACACCCTGAAAACATCAACCTGCAGGACATTGCATTAAATGTAAGGTAACATTGTGCTCAGACCTTTCTTAGCCAACGTTTTTCGTCCTTATGTGCCTTATAGAATTTAAGAAACCACTTTACTTCCCTTTGTGAACATTCTCACGATGCCTCTTTACTGTTAAACACCTCCCAAAATACATACCAACACCCTTTATATATATTCAATTCTGGAAGAGTCACCGACCCGAACAGGGCATTCTCTGCAACTTGAGATCCTCCTAAATTCTTCAACAACAACTTTTGGTTTTCCTCTTAGGTGCAAGACTTAGTCCACCTGATTCCATTCTTGATGAGAAACTCACATTATTCCCACTGTTGTAGCTACCAATAGTCTTTCCTGGTATTGCGGCTTTAAGAACTACCATGTTAAATATGTCTAGTTCGTAACAAGTGTTCATTCTCTCTCAATCTGTTTCGAACCTTTTCCTTTCCTCTTTGGGTAGATTGTGTTGTCTTTTCCTTTTTGATCGCCCTTTGGCCTGAACAATATGCTGGTACCATCTTTTCTTTGTAACTGGAACATTCATTCCCATTCCATTTTGCTCATTGTGCATAGTTGATAGCCTTATTGTGCCACACACTTGTCTGCCTCTCATGAACTCGTAGTATCATTGTGCCTGGTTTGTTGAGTTTATCATACCACCACTTCACCACCAGTAGTCTCACATTCCATTTTAATATGTAGACATGAACTCCCTCTAGATCTTTTAGCTGTTATTCAGTATCACCCAAGTCGGTTGCATTGCGGTTAGTCCTTTAGACCTTCTATTAACACTTGTGCTCTAGGCGAGTACAATTCTGGTACAAACTATTTTACGATAACCATGACCATCTCAATTTATATATTTTCGTCCCATTTCTTCTCGTCTCATTCTTCCTAGTTTGTGAATAGCTATGCACTCTTCCATATGTTACGTGGTCTTTTCCCTTAGTTAGGAATTCATCATGCTCACCACTCAACACGTGTTGGGATATTCGTGGGAAAGTGTGTTCATCCGCGTATAACTTAACACTTCCTTGCTTGTAAGATTCTAAAGAGGCTCTCCGTAAAGACCAAAGCGTAATAGTAATAAAGGAAAAGCAAGGTGTGGCAGTAAGTCAAAACTTTTTGGTCTCCATGTTCCGGTCACGGGTTATTATAGCATCACATTTATTTCTCCCACTCGTTCCGCCTTTCTTAAAGCCTTGGAACTTTAGTTAAATCGCAAATCCATGATTAACCCATCCTAAAATCTCACCACCTTTCACATTTGATCTATAATAATTCCTTTGGTTCCATTGTCCCCGACCCTCTAACAAGTATAAAATCCCTTTACAAATTTTACTCTTAGTTTCTAGGATCGTTGACCCTATCATTTACATTTCCATGTATGAAGAATTTACCTTCCTTAACCTTCCACCATCTTGGGGTACTAGTGGTCTATCATTAGCATATTCCTTCAGAGAATCATGTTATCCATTATCACTTTTCTGGACTACACATGTCTTAAACAAAATATACAAACATCATATCTACATAGTCTTACTCTTGTTTCATGGTATTTAAGTAGACTCACTATGGCCGTTCTTCCCCCACTTTGGGCGAATGTCCTAGATTTTGACACGTCTTGAATTTAGCCACTTGAGGGACATATGTCTCATGTCTCTAGCCCCCGTATATATGTTCGACTATTAGGGAGATTTAAGTCGCTATGGTATTAACCTCTTAAGTGCTCTACTCTTATTCAGCCACACAGGCTTGGGATTCTAATTTCTCATGTCAATATCCTTTAGGAGTGTAACACAACTTCGTGCATTTCTGGATTCTTATAAAATTCATAGTACAAGGGTCTTCTCATTGTGGGTTCAATTGACTCTCCTTTCATAACTTCTTGTCTCCTGTGAGAGACTTACACTCTCATCATTAATCTCCTGGTCATGCCTCCCATATACCACATGCTTATATAACAAATTTTCTTTTACACCTTAAGATCATATACATGCTTCCAACACTACCCACGTGTGCTATTTAAGCTTACGTCTCATTTATCAAGTCAATGTCTCTTTGGAGGTGGGTAATCACTTTTAACACTTTTCTAATATAAAGTATGCTCATGGTATTATGTACTTATCATATATGTCCATACCATTCATTCAACATGATACATGTGCCATCGCCTTAATATTTCAGGCATTTGCCCATTTGTCATGTCATATGATAGCATTACTTGGAATTGATGAAAGAACGTTTAAACTTACCTTGAACCTCAATGCACGAGTTAGAAGACAATCTTATAGTCAAGCTTTATCGCACGATCTGGAGTGTTTAAGAAGGGTAACATTCCTAAGTGTCCATGTAACCTCCAACTTATAGATGTGGTCGACAACATACCGATAATAAGGACTCTACTAGACACGGCTCTGAGACATCCTAGGACACTTAAAAACCTTAGGCTTTGATACTAAGTTTGTCACTCCCCAAACTCGAGGAGCGCGACCGACGCTCAACTGGGTGAACCCGGTTAAGCAAGCTTGCTGAATACTTTCTACCCAAACTCACCCATGATTTAAAGAGAATACATAAATGTGTTAATTAATCATTACGGAGATGATGTAGACTAACAAATTCGTTACCATTAGTTACTTCATTTAATAAGTCTCAAAATACACACACTTTCATGGTTCAAAGTTGAACAAGTGATTCAACCACAGCACAACTTGTTTGACATTCCCAGCACCCATATACAACCCACACTATGTCTACGGAGCCTCTAAAAGATGCCAAAGAGTACAATGATAGTGTTGGAAACAAGGCTTCGGCTATAGCTTAAAACATAGTAATACACACGAAACAAAAGCTGCACAACCCCAGAATAAGATGGGGCTCACCAAGACAACAGGGAAGAATGAGTATCGCTATCGCTGGTCAATATCCTCCACTGTGGAACCACCTACATCTATTAAAGATGCAGCGCACCCGACAATAGGGACGTTAATACATGTCGAATAGTATTATATGAAAACCAAACACCTAATCAAGAACTTGGAAATACAACATGAATATGATGAATTAGGGTGACAATAGAATAACATAGATAGACGTTAAAGCTAAAGCAAATTTATCAAGAGCTGTTGATAACAATTATAAATTTAAGACGAGATCTTTTGTAACCATCTTTACACAAAGCGGCCTTGCCGCCTCACCCCAATGTGTGCGGGTGGAGGTGCAAGCACAATACCACAACTTTACTCAAGCAGTCTCGCCGCCTCACCCTAATGTACACGGGTGGAGGTTCAAGCACAATACCACAACTCTACTCAAGCGGCCCTGCCGCCTCCACCCAATGTATGCGGGTGGAGGTTCAAGCACAATACCAAAACTCTACTCTAGCGGCCTTGCCATGTAATCACAATACCACACCTCTACTCAAGCAGCCCTACCGCCTCACCCCAATGTATGTGGGTGGAAGTGTAACCACAGTACCAAAAACCTATACAAAGCAGCCGTGCCGCCGCACCCCAATATATGTGGGTGAAGGTGTACCAATGATACCAATACCTACACAAGCAGCCCTGCAGCCTCGCTCCAGTATATATGCGGGTTGTAGTGTAACAACAATACCAAAATCCTACACAAAGCGGCCCTGCCGCCTCACCCCAATATGTGTGGGTTAAGGTGTAACTCCAATAACAATCTCTATACAATTTGGCATAATAACTTTCATATAAAATATGACTTGGAGTTTTAACATGTAGATACACAACACATAGTTTGGAACACATCTTCAATCAACGGTACAACATAATGAGAGCGTTTGAAACATGAATTGAACATATATCTTTGTCACAAAGCTTATTCAGAATAATCGATTTACAATAAACATCTTGGAATTTACAAGGATAATGCGGGGGGTAATTTTTTAATCAAATCCACTAGGCATTGTGCCTAGGGTTTCTTTTCATATATAAAACATAAGGTAGAAATACACTGGAGGGGGACATAGACCTGACCTCCAGAAATATAGTGAATGAGCACTTGGTTACCCAACTATGATAACCAAATGGACCAGAAATCTATGATGAGTTAGACCTATAATGATGAGCCAATTGTTTATCAAACAGTGGTAGACAATTGGATTTACAAAATCAAAGTGAAGTAAGCTTAGGTCAACTATACAAAAATGCACAAAAGAACCTAAAACTACTAACCAAGAGAGTTGGAAGGTCATCTTCCATATACAACAAGTTCTACATCTAATGAAGGTGTAGAAACCCCTAGAAGACATGACAAAAAACATGAGAAAGTGAGGGTGGCTATCTTCAATCTAGCTTTGACATTGATGTCAAAGAAAGCCAACTTGAAGATAGCTATCAAAAGGGCCCTAGATTTTGAGCTATGGAGTTGTTGCTGTCTAATGTTGACAGAAGAGCGGGAGCATTGTCCTGCTTCAATTACCCAACTTAAGTTGAGGCCTGCAAATAAGCATGGCATGAGAACTAGTCCTGGTTCCTTAGAGGGTTCCTGCTGAGAGCCTACATGGGTAGCATGTTGCTGTAGATGTGCCTGCTCCATTGGAACTGAGGAGTAAGGGGTTGTCTGCTTGTGAGATGTCAGTTGTATAAACAATGGGGAGCACCAGTAGGGTTGTTGGTTGCTGTGTCTAGTGGACTTCTTGAGTGTGGATCCTGTGTCACTATGTATCCAAGAAATGAGTGAATGTTGTGTGTGTTTGACTGAAGTTTGAAGGGCTAAGATGAATTGGTGAACATTCAGTGGAATGAGCACCATAGATTCTAATACCACACACTGAAAGTGCATCAATTGACCAAGCCTCTTCAATGTTCCTACAAAATTGAACAAACTTGTTAGTAAAAATAGAGCAGCTAGGCTCCTTGATTTGAACAGGGTGCTCGGTTCCCAGGTTCTTATGGATTCTGGAGTCAGAGGTTTGGTGTGAGTTGAGGTTGAGTGTAGGTTCCTTGAGGTTTGGGCACCTCAGAACCTTCTTGGACAACTACTAACAAGTTCTTGTAGCAACTGAAGTAGATTGTCTGGTTTTTGTTGTGGCTGGGTAGGGTGTTGCAGGAATGATGACTGCAACTGGGAGGAGGTTTCACTCCCAGGTTCTTTTGTGAACTGGGAGCATTGGTGAAGGTATGGGGGGAAGGATAGAACTGCGAGTATTTTAACTGTTCCAAAAATTGTAGCTGGGCTATTCTGAGACAGCTGCAGCTAAAAATGGGTGTTGGGTGGTTGAGATTGGGTGTTGTGGGCTGCGATGTTGCATTGAGTGGTGGGTTATATGTATTCTGTAGCATATTTGTGAAAGAGAGGGGGAAAAACCAAGGTTTTTTGTTTCTTTCTATGTGTTGCAGAACCCCTGTTGATAGGTTTTTGAGAGCTTATTTGGACCTTTGATGTATCTTCAGTAGTTTGAGCATTGTGGATGCTGATATCACTATCTGAAGATACACCAAAACTGGCCAAGGGGAGAGTGCCACGCCTGCAAAAAAGAAAACAGAGTTAGAAGAAAACTGGGCTTTTCTGCCATTTTTGCTTTTCCTGCCTGCCTCCTTAGGTTGATGAGATCCCAGTTTCTTATGTTTTCTGATATTTGAGTGGGAGGTTAGGTGGTAGAAATGAACAGGAGTGAAGTTTCCTTGAGGAAGGTGAAAAGGGTTGGTTGAGGCAGGCTGTGTAGAGACACTGTTGTATGGAAAAAGGTTCAGAGGTGCAAGGGGGAATTTGAAACTGATGGTGTTATTTATGGTTCATGTATTGTTGTAGATTTGGGTATTTCTATATTTGGAGTCTTTAATGCTCACAACGGTCCATTGATAGGACTCCAAAAGAAAGAGCAACAGAGTTGTTGATACCACACATTGGAGTACTGCCAATGGGCTGTGCAAGTCATTATAGGTAACACCTGCAAAAAGGAAAACCAAGTTAGTGAACCTTTTGACACCTCTATTCTCCTCCCACTGGATTTGAGCATGGTGTATGGTGCCCTTTCTCACTAGGTCTGTCCCCAATTCAAGAAGGGATTGAACTGCAAGCATGGGAAGAAGGGTAATTGGTGGCCAGTTGTGAAGGAAGTTTGAGCTTCCTTAACTTCTTATGCCTGAAGACTGGTGTACCTAAAAAATTCTGCAGGATCTGACCTCTGATGTTGTTTGGCAAGGAGGAAGATGAGGTGTAGTTGGTCAGTATTGTAAGCTCATGACTGAGCTTTAACAATGAGTCAGCAGTGCAGTTGGCTTCTCTGTAGGTGTGTGAGCATTTGAAGCTCACATTGATTGAAGAGATTTGAGAGATGCTGTAGCTTCATCTTCAAAGACCAAGGAAAGTTTTTACCATTGGTCAGCCACTGAACTAAGAGTGCAGAATCAGATTCCATGTGAACCTTAGTGAATCCATTATTCAAACACCATTGGATTCCTAAGAGGGATGCTTCAGCTTCTGCAAAGTTATTGGTACCTTCCTCTAAAGGAGCAGCAATGGCATGGATGAATTCACAGTTGTGATCTCTAATAATCACCCCTGCACCAATCCTTCCTTGGTTTGAAAGTGCACTCCTATCCCTGTTGATCTTCAAAAAGCCATGGATTGGCTTATTCCAAACTATCTGAGTGGAGACGGTTTGAAGTTGGAGGTTCTCAACGAAGGGGTAAAGTTCCTGCCAATTGAGAGGCCACTTGATATCTAGGAAGTTGGCTCTTAGCAGCTAGTTGATGTCAGAGTTAATGGAGAATAAAACTCTGGTCAAAGAGGAGGATTTGGCTCCATATTTGGCACTGCACCTATTCTTCCACAAATTCCAACAGATTATGATAGGCATGGTGTGTAAGATGAGACTTTGTACTTCATTGTGACTGTTAAGAAGCCACCACTTCATCAGTAGTATTCTGAGTGGCATGTCTTCAGTTTGAATTCCAACTGGACCTCCGAATTTTCTCCACACAATTCTGGCAAAGTTACCCACACTAAAGAGATGGTCGACTGTTTCATTGGAATGAACAAAGCAGCAAACACACTTGGTAACAGTAGGACTGCTAAAAGCTAGCACCCTATCATCAGTTGGAAGTTTATTTCTGAGGGCTCTCCACTAACAAAATGACCATTTGAATGGGATCTTTTGTGCCATGTCATCTTATTTGAGAGGTTGGGTTACTTCTTTTTTCTGATTAATTCCCATGCAGAAGCACAGGTGAACCTGCCATCAGTAGTAGAGGTCCAAATAACTTCGTCTTGCAAGTTGTTATTGAAGAAGATAGGGGTCTGAATGATCAGAGGGATCATGTGAGCTGGTGCACTCTCATTGAGTCTTTGAAGGTTCCACTGGCCATTATTCCAGAAGTAGGAGACTAAAACATTCACAGGTCTGCCTCCTTCATTTTTAGCCAACATACCTCACTTGAGCTTCCTTAAACTCTAAATGTTCCGGAAATCTTAGCAACTTCAATCTATTTAGAAATGTGACAAACTGAACCAAAATTAGGAAGATGCTCATGGTTCTAGCTCATTTGAGCATTTTATCAAACACTAGGTGTGCGTTAAAGTTTCAAGGTCCTTCTATGGAGGATTTCATCATTCCACAACCCATTATTTACCATTTTTAGCTCAACAATCTCCCTACATCCTTGATAACACATGCATGCAAAATAAACAACTCCCATACCCAAGAATTATCTTACTAATTACCCATTTCTATTTAAATTTTAAAATTAAGGGTTAGGGTGTAGAATCTTACCTTTTGGTTGAAGACCTAGTGAGTTTTACTTGTTATTATTCCAATATTTGAGCAAGAATTGAAGAACAAATTGTTGAAGAACTCTCTCCCACTCTAGGGCACTCTCTCACCCTCAAAATATCCGATTTTTGCTCAATTTTTTTTACATATAGTCTATTTAATAAAGTAGGGCCGATTTATAACAAAATCCAAAAATGACACTCCGGGACAGGATCTGTGGTTGCATATGCGACCGCATAATGCATTTGCGGTCCGTGAAATGGACTGCAAAATTGACCTCCTGAACTAGGTATTTCTGCCTGGGTATGCGCTCGTTATGCGGCCCGCAAACTTGTTTTGCGATCGCACGATGCACCGCAGACCTGTTTTGCCGTCGTATAGTTGACCACAAAAGGGCATCCAAACTTGCCCAATCTTTGCGTCACTCTACGGCCATTCTGTGGCCCGTAGAGTGGTTCTGCATTTGCATAGTGGACCGCAAAAATGCTAGGTTCTGCCAAAAATTGTCCTTTAATCCCCAGCGTATTGTTCAACCCAAAAAGTTCGTCGGCACCACGAAATCCCGAGTTTTAGGTGAAATTTTACGGATCCTTACAATGAGGTTTGAAAAGAAGAGAAATTTGAGCCCTAGGTATATTGGTCCTTTTGAATTCGCCGTAAGAGTGGGAGAGGTGGCCTACAAGCTTGCAATGCCACCTAGATTATCAGCAATTTATCTGGCGTTCCATGTTTTCATGCTACAGAAGTATCACAGTGATCTGTCCCATGTATTAGATTTTAGCTCAGTCCAATTGGATATGGATTTGACTTATAAGGATTTGACTTATGAGGAGGAGCCAATTGGATAAGGATTTGACTTAAGGAGAAACCGAATGTTGGCTTATGAGTAAACTACTCCATAATGGAGTTTTGATGGTTCCTTTAGCTTCGTGTGGTGATTTTGGAGTTAGGAGTATATTCGGATATTGATTTGGAGGTCCGTAGGTCGTTTTGGCTTGAATTGGCGAAAGTTGAAAAGTTAAAGGTTTGGAAAGTTGAGAAGCTTGACCGAGAGTTGACTTTGAAGATGCCGGGCTTGAATTTTGTTCCCGGGCATTGGAATAGGTCCTTTGTGTTATTTACAATTTGTATGCAAAATTTGAGGTCAATCGGAGTGGGTTTGGTGTGTTCGGCATTGGTTTTAGAAGTTGGAAGTTCAATAGTTCATTAGGCTTGAATTGGGGTGTGATTCATGATTTTGATGTTGTTTGATGTAATTTGAGGCTTTGAATAAGTTCGTATGAAGTTTTAGGATGTGTTGGTATGTTTGGATTGGGTTCCGGGGACCTCGGGTGTGATGCAGATCATGTTCGGCTCATTTTTGGACTTGATGGACTGTTGAAATGGCTGTATCACGAAGTGTACTTGGGTGACTGGTGATGTTTGTTCATCTCATTCGCGAGAAGATGGACGCGTTCGTGAAGATCCAGTGGGTCTGTGCATCGCGATCACGAGAAGGGACTCGCGTTCGTGTAGAAGGATGAGGCCGATTGGGCACCAGGCATGTAAGCCTTCGCATTCGCGGGAGAGGGGTCGTGTTTGCGTAGGAATTGGACCAATGGTCATAGCGTTCGTGATAGAGGCGTCGTGTTCGCGTAAGAGGAATTGACAGCTTATGATTTTTGTGCTTCGCGAACGCGAGGCAATTTCCGTGTCCGCGAAGAAGAGCAACTGGGCAGACTATTTAAAATCTCCAATCGTGGGTTAGAGTATCATTTCATATTTTGACTTGGGGAGCTCGGCTAGGGGCAATTTTTGTGAGGGATTTCACTACAAATCAAGAGGTAAGCTATTTTTGATCACTTTTGTCCAATAATATTGAATACCCATTGATTTCTACACCTACATTATGTGTTTATATTGCGAAATTTTGGGGGATTTTGGACTAGGGATTGGAGAGTATGATTTGGGGTAATTTGAGGGTCGATTTGTGGTCGGAATTGGATGCTTTGGCATGGTTGGACTCATTATAGAATGGGTGTTCGGATTTTGTGAATTTTGTCAGGTTATGAGGCGTGGACCAGGGTTGACTTTTTGAATTTGGTTAAAGAACTTAACTTTATCGTATGGAATTGATTCCTATAGCTTGTATTGATTATATTTAGTTGTTTGTGATTAGATTCTAGTCGTTAAGAGGCCGATTCGCGAGGCAAAGGTTTGTTGGAGCATTGAGTTGCACACTTTGAGGTAAGTAACACTTCTAAACTTGGTACTAAGGATATGAATCCATGGAATACGTGTTATATGGTTGGTGTTGGGGTGACGCACATGCTAGGTGACAGGCGTGTGGGTGTGCATTGTGGTAATTATGACTCGGTTGATTCTGTGATAGTGTGTAGTTATCTTGTCTTGTTACTATTCGTGTAATTCCTACGTTTTAGAGTAATTGAGCTGTGATCAGTTTTAGAAATTATGTTTAGGCTATGTGCTTATTCTGTTGGGATCCACTGAGGTCATTCCTCATGTTGAGTTATTTGCTTAAGTTGCAATTATGTACTCAGTCATATTTATTTATTTGCATATTATATCTCAGTATCTGTTACCATTTACTGTTACATCATGTTATCATTGTTCGGGATGAGTGGTACGAGATTTGTGAGCCCGTGAGACTAGAGAGGTTAATGACTGAGTTGGTGCCTAAGAGCCGGTTTGTGAGTGATATTTTGTCACGACCCAAACCGATGGGCCGCGACGGGCAGCCGGTGTCTTACCCAATTGAGTACCAACATAACTTATCTTTCTTATCACACCATCATGGATAAATGGGCCAGAAGGGTCGTCATGACATAACCAGAGTAAAACATAAAAGAATACTAGACATAGGATGACCCAACATGATATAAAAACTTATACATATGACATATGGTCCTATAAGGCTGACAAGAACATTTGTGAACTCAAAACATAGGCCGAAAAGGACATACAAGTATTCATACACATGACATCTGTCTACAAGCCTCTAAGAGTACATAAACGTCATAAAGGCCGGGACAAGGCCCCGATATACCAATCAATACATGTCTAAATCATACTGACCAAATAGGCAACTCCAGAGCAATTGGAGTGCACCAACACCTTCCGCTGTGCTTATAGCCTACTAGGAGGACTATTAACCTGTCTTTCAGGACATGCAGGTATGAAACGTAGCGTCCCCAGACAAAAGGGACATTAGTACAAATAAAGTACCGAGTATATAAGGAATGAAAAGTAGTATATAAAAGACATGATAGAAATATGGAGTAAAGTACTCAACCTGTAAGTCTGAATAGCTTTGTGAATCATAAAACGTTTATAATGTCATGCATGTGCATGTAAATGTCATATCATGCATAGGTATATGCATATATAACATCATCAAGCCTCTGAGGGCATCCCATTATATCATCTCGGACTCTGTGGGCAAAATCATCAACGTATACCAACTGATCAGGTGGTAGTGCGTATATAATGCCATAACCTTTTCACATACCCCATATATATATATATATATATATATATATATATATANTTCCCTATATCGATATACATATATTATACGCTTATATAACGCCATCTGGTCATGGTTCAATATACATGTATAAATGAATCCAATGCATAATGAAGTAAATCAATAAGATCTCTCGAAATGTCATGAGACCCATGAACAGACGATATGAAAGTAGTACATATGGGGAGTCAAGAACATAGGCAACCCTAGTACTTCAAAGAATAGAATCACTTGTGAAACTTGCGTGCTTGCTCGTTTCATTGTATCATATGGATCATGACAAAAGGAAAGAAGGGATAGCCTTAACATTCCTATATGATCTCTTCCTTATTACTCAACCAAGCTCAACACAACTTCTTTCATCTACAACAAGTGAAATGATATTGCCGTTAACATATAATTTTGTACCATCGTATTTGGCAAGTCATATGCCTTAAGGAAAATCGGGCAACAAATTCCCTGTTTTAATACATCCCAACAATAGCAACAATAACAACAATATAATCCAATATGAGTTTCTCTGATTATCTTAACAATCATATTGAGCGGCTAGCTCGTTTTTACTCATAACAAGATATAAATTGAATCCAACTCTTATTGCATAAATTAGTTTACAACCTTCAGAATCATACTTATATGTACTACATTATGTCTAGTTCCAAACATCCACAAAATGCCTTCCAAAACAGCCACATACGTCTAGCAACTTACTTTTAATCGTCAATCACTTGTTTTTCATCTTTTATTATTCAATCAACTTAATTAACACCTAGAAATCTTAACAACAGCAGCCAAAACATTACCATATTATTTCTCACAATTTCCAGCCAATACAAACCATATATTTAGCCACAAAACAATCCAATCAAAAAGACAACCATATCCCATGTTCCTTCAAGTGCTATCTTATGGTTTTTTACTCAAATAATACAACCAACACAAGATTAACCTTAGGCACAATCAAGAAGATGTTATATATACCTTGGACAGTAGCTACAACTCGAAACCCTATCTCAACTTAGCTCACAATAGCCCACAATCACACCACAACATCATAGAAGCATTCTTTTGTAGTCTTTAACACCTTTTGATGATGATTTGAGTTGATTTCCCTTGAGTTTGGTTCTTGGGATCTTGGGATAAGTTAGGAGCGTTTTGGAGAGCTTTTGGACGAAATTTGGGCGAGAAATGACCCGAAATGAGGCCGAAATATTTTTTAAAAGACGCAAGGTCGGTGGTCGTCTCAAGTGGGTCCCAACCGAGCTGCTTGTGCAGTCTCGCAAAAATGCGGATAAATATCTACTCCGATGTCATATCGACAAACGGTTTAATGTATTGGAAACTAGACTCATAGATATTCGATATGATAATTAGATAATCCCTTAATTCCAAGTATATTGGGAGAAAATAGCATCTACATTTGACCTAATTTTCAGCATATTTATGAATGTAATTTGTGATAACCTTTGCCAATTTTTGTTCCACAACTCGCTTGAATTTAAAACATAACACAAGACTATCATATGACTATAATAACTCATATCATAACCTCCTTACAAAATTTATGCACCCTAGTTTCACCTCAAAAGTATATGTTATAACATTTCAACTAGTCGACTTTCGACGAAACTTATTTTCTTCAGTTTGTTTAGCTTCTAAGCCTTTCCACCCTGTTGGTACATGTTATCCATGATCTTAATGATTAGTAACCTCCAAGATAACATGATTAACTTACTTTATGTACTTTCAATGACAATATCATTTCTGAGCTTACATCAATTGACTTACGACGTACTCTCACGTGCGAAAATATGGGGTGTAACATATTTGTGGGATCATGTAGCACGTCGCAACAGGCCTTTTCATCTTATCTATTATTGTGAGATCGGGATGCACATCGCAGTAGCCTTATTGGCTTTTTATTAGCGCATGGGCGGGATCCGCCCCTCAAGAATCTGACATACCAGCAGTGAGCACATGTATCATACAGTGCTGAGTGATTGTGTGTGATGAGTGGGAGTTTGAGATAGAAAAATTGAGTACTCTAAGACTGTGAGTATATGGGAGTATCACTGTGATGCATTACATTTGACATGCAAATTTTACTTGTAGGCATAGAGATGTAACATTCCTCATGCTGGTTGTACTTGGCATATTTTATCAGTGTTTGGCATAAATTTTTGAACTTTAAAGCATGCCTAAATTTATGTACTGTGTACGAGGTGAATATGGACAGATTGATTTGGACTGTATCTTTCTGAGCTTGTCACTGCTTTCAGCCCAAGGTTAGTCATGTTACTTATTGAGTACATTGGATCGGTTGTACTCATACTATACTCTATACTTCGTATGCAGATTCAGGTACATCTGGATGCATTGATTGCTAGATTTGGTGTTAGTAGCTGCTCAGAGACTTCGAGGTAGCTGCTATGATGCCGCAGACCTTGACTCTCCTTCCTTTCATTTTATTTCAGTACTTTTCTATTTTCTCAGACAGTTGTACTAGAGTTTTAGACTATGTTGACATTTGTAGCTCATGTACCCGGTGAAACCAGCATTTTGGGATTTGTTGTCATTGAGTTTCAGTTGTTTTTATCAATTATCTACGAGATTTTCCACTATTGATCTTGTTAAAAATTATTATTTTAATTCAAATACGTAGTTATTATGAGATTAAAGGATTTCTTAGTAATGTGATAGGCGCCATCGTGACATGTTGGGATTTGGGCCTTGACAAGTTGGTATCAGAGCCCTGGGTTACTTGGGTCTCACGAGTCATGAGTAAGTTTAGTAGAGTTTTGCGGATCGGTATGGACATGTTGGTACTTATCTTCGAGAGGCTACCGAACCAATAGGAAACTTCATTTTCTTGTATTCTTGTTGTGCGAATTTGTTGATTCCTAAAACCAAACTTCTAGTATTCTTTTCTCTCACAGATGGTGCTGACGCGTGCGACTAGATAGGGCAGACATCCACTAGTACCACGAGCTAGGGGCGTGAGAGGCTAGGGCCACGGTAGAGGCCGAGCTGTAGCTCGTATTCCAGCTAGAGCAACACCTGTGTAGCCACCAGTTGCTCCAGCTCACGAGCAAATACCAGATGTGGTTGAGCCGGTGGGACCAACTCAAGCACCAGCTGTGCCCATTGTTATTCCAGGCTTTCAGGAGGCTTTGGCCTAGATATTGAGTATATGTACTAGCCTTGTGATGAGTGGTGATTTTACCACTCATTCTAGTCTCTTTTCTTTAGTTTTTGTGTCCTTTAATTATAATATGAGGGCGTTTATGGTGTGTAATGTTAGATTTTCAGGTAAATGATACCATAAAGAGAGTTGAATTCAATTAAAGTGGAATTGAGTAAAGAAAGGTTGAAACAATGCAAAACTATTCAGTGATTCCGCATCTGCGGAACACTGGTCGCAGAAGCGACCTCGCATCTACGAGGAAATGGTCCACATCTGCGGAATTGAGATACAGTGACTGGGATCGCATCTACGACAAAGGAACCTCTCCTGCGGTTGCGCATCTGCGCTTGATAGTCCGCATCTGCGAAGCCAGAAGTTCCCTTCAATTTTTGCATCTGCGATAGGCAATCTGCATCTGTAGAGCCGCACCTGCGAGGATTCTTCCGCAGGTGCAGTCGACGGGCTTCAGACCTGGGCAGGAATGACATTTCACATTTTCTCAACTCCAAACCCACAAATACACGACCTGGCACATCTTTGGACATCTTTGGGCAGTCTTTGACCTATTTTGAGAGAAGAACACAAGTTTTGGAGCTAGGGTTCATGCACACACACTTGGGTCTTGAAGATTTGAAGCTTTTGGTTGAGAATTTCTTACTTATTTATGCTCATTTATTCATTTCCTTGCTTTGTATTGTATACCTTAGTGTGTAGTAATTATTCCAACACTTGAATCTTATTTATGGAAATATTCATGTGTAAAGTTTGGATTAAATATCTTGTTGTGCTTATGTATTGAATGATTTTTTATCTTTTATGAAGTGAGTTATTGTTTCGTTGATTATTCTTGTTCTTTAATGTTTTCAAAGGGATTAGCTAACCCTATGACTCGCCCATTAATTTCGAATTAATTTTGGAAAAGATTATTTGGGATTGGGAAATATTAATTAACAAGAACTTGAGGCTTTAACCCTCATTTTATAGATTCTACCTAGGGATAGGATTGAACTACTTGTAGCCATATCCGGGTGTGCTTAATCTCTTAATTTATTTAGGAATAATTCAGTTGGGAAGTCTTGTTAGTCTTTGGAAGAAGCTAAAATAGAATTATTACTCGTGGCTAATTAACATAAACTCGCTCATATTTATAAAATCGTGAAAGACATTGGATCGTTACTTGAGTGTAATTTCCCGTGTATCCATACTTGTAGCCATTGATCATTTTACTTGCTTTATAGGTTAGTTTACATTTTTGCTAAAATAAATATTTTCTCAAAACAATTTTAAGTGTCTGGCATTGCGTAACAAGTGATAATTCTCTTACAATCCTAATCGCCTACACATTGTTGTCTGTGGGATTCGATCCCGACTCATAGTTGGGTAAATTATATTGCATGTGACCGTGTCCATTTACTTTTTAGTAGTGGATTTGGACGTCATCAAAATTGGCGCCATTGCTGGAGAACAATTTGGCGTAATTTAGGTTGTTTGAGAAATAAGCGTAAGTGCTTTGGTCCAAACTTGTGAATATTTGTGTAATTATTTTTCTTACCTTGGTCTATTTTTCTTGTTTGTTTCTTATTTATTTTCTTAGTTTTTGAAAATAAAGGCATCATATAATGAAAATTGGTCGGATGGTAGTTGTTCATACTTTGATGACCCTTGTCCTTATAGTGGAGGACCACACTCGTGGAATTTTTTTTTTAAATTCTCCCGGGGGCGGATTGTGCGCACAATCTCAAACCCATGAAAGGAGTATTTATGATAACTGTGGTGTCACGACCCAAACCGAAGGGCCGCGACGGGCACCCGGTGCCTTACTCAACCGAGTACCAACGTAACATATCTTTCTTATCATACTATCATGGGTAAATGAGCTAGAAAACCCTTCATGAGATAACAAGAATAAAACATAAGGGAATACTTAACGTATGATGACCCAACATGATATACAAACTTATACATGTGACATACGGGCCTATAAGGCCGACATGACCATTTGTAAACTCAAAACATAGGCCGACAAGGCCATACAAGTATCCACACACCTGACATCTGTCTACAAGCCTCTAAGAGTACATAAAATTAGAAAGGTCGGGACAGGGCCCCGCTATACCAATCAATACATATCCAAAGCATACTGACCAAATAGGCAACTCCGGAGCAAGTGGAGTGCACCAACATCTTCGCTGAGCTGATAGCCTACTAGGAGGAATATCAACCTGTCTATCGGGACCTGCGGGCATGAAACGCAGCGTCCCCAGGCAAAAGGGACGTCAGTACGAATAAAGTACCGAGTATGTAAGGCAGGAAAGCATAAACAAGATCAGTAACGTAAAGAGAGATAGAGGAGATACAACCTGTAACATCTGAGTGCCTGTGGGGGCTACTGACATGAAATGCATAATACATATATATACATAAGCTTTTAAAAACATACGCCTCTGTGGGCATCATCATCATCATATCATACCCGGCCTCAAAGAGGACTCGGTAAAAACGTACCCGGCCATCATAAGGCTCGGTAGAATCATACCCGGCCACGTGGAGCTCGGTAAACCCAACTGATCAGTGGTTGCACAATAGGTGCCATACCTGGCCGACTATAGCGCGGCTCGGTAGAGTAAAGTAGATACATATATAATGCATGCTGGACTCATGGAGTCACGTTCTAAACCTTTTGGAGTGACATAAGGTCATTGCACCATCGATTAACATTATGGACATCATACCATCAATATGAACTTCACTAGGACTCAAGGATCATATATACTTTCTTGGAATAACTTTGTAAGGAAAGAATAACATGGACAACCTTAGTTGCTAGGAGTAGATTCATTATGAAATAGCGTATCGTTTATGTTCGTTTCACTTTAGATCATGCCAAAAGAATGAAGGAAGAGCCTTAACATACCTTGTATATACTGCCCCAATCTCAAGCTATGAAATTTTCACGACTCCTTAGTCTACAATAAGAGAAACGATACTGTAGTTATCATTCAAGCGTCATAACTATTATGTATCGACCATAACCTATTTTACGATGAAACGGACAGCACCTCCCCTATATATATATGACTTCACACAATTCCAAACAATCACCAAACAGCCCAAACAACATCAATAATAATCATATTGAGCCTCCCAAAACAGTCCACGCACAACCTAATCACTTCATACATACGACGGCCACCGTAGTCGTGTCAAACGATCTGGAAATGTTACGAAGAACTACCAGCCCACAACCCTACATCTATATGGTGTTTTTCCACATCCTTCCTCCTCCAAAACTCCACAAAACAGTAGTAAAAGATACAACCCAATACCAACACGAAACAGCCCAAAAACAGCGCACAACAAGTCGAATAATTCGAACTCACGGCTTCCAATCACCGTCCCGTGAGTTCTAGCTATTAGGAAATGAATTTATCAACATTCCTTCATATTTAAAAGCTTAAATACAGAAATAAGGCATTTTCTTAACTATTAAATACCTTCCAAAACTCCAACTACAAAGAAAAAGAGAGGCAATATAGCGATACTCACGTCGTGGGGATCGTTCTAGTGTTATTGCTTCGTGATTTTGTGCCTCGGATGATAATCTTGTTGGATAACCTTGTGGACAGCTTAAGGGTGAGGTTAGGGGTCTTATTTGGTCGAGCTCTCTGGAATTATGAAGAAAGAGACGACATAGGAAGATAAATATCCATTTTGGTTGAAAAGTCAAAAGGTGCTACTTGGCACCATCTCATTGGCCCTTTTCCAAATACCTATATCTTGTTATCCGGATATCGTATGAACGAACGGTTAAGAGTGTTGGAAACTAGATTCCAAGACCTTCAATTTGATATATAATATGTCCCAAAAAGACCTCATATAACACACGAAATGTATTGCTCAAAAAGCTTTAGTGACACACCTACTTGCCAACTATACAGTCTGTGCAGTCTTGCAAAACTGCCTATATCTCTCTACTCCAATGTCGTATTGATGAACGGTTTAATGAGTTGGAAACTAGACTCATAGATCTTTAATTTTATAGGTAGATCATCCATTGATTCCAAGTATATTGGGAGAAAAGTGCATCTACATTTGACCTAAATGTCAGCAAATTATAAATGGAACTTGTGATGACCTTTTCCAACTTTTGTTCCACAACTCGCTTGACTTCAAAACATAACACCAACTATCGTACGACTAAAATAACTCATAATATAATCTCGTTATAATGTTAATAACCCTAGTATCACCCAAAAGTACATGGTAAAATATTCCAACTTGTCGACTTTCGACGAAACTTATTTTCTTCAATTCGTTTAGCTTCTAAGCCTTCAAACCCTCTTGCTACTTGGTACTAATGATCTTAAATATTTGTAACCTCCACATTAACATGATGAACTAACTTTGTAAACTTTTAAAAGATGATTCCCTTTCTGAGCTCACATTAATTGACTTATGACGTACTCTTACATACGATAACACGGGGTGTAACATGTGGTCGTCAAAATGGTCATTGGGTGTATTTTGCTTATTTGTCCTTCCCTTCCCCAAGCCCCCGCTATGATGATTCTACTTTTTGTGATGAAATTTATAGGGATATGGAGGTGGATGAAATTGAGCATGGTCAAAATGGAGAGTTCAAGCTCATGTTAGAATGCCTAATTTAAGGAGGAAACAAAGAGCAAAGTGCCTTGGAGGAGCTTTTGGAAAAAGACTCCAAAATGACTTGGCGCTTGAAAGGTTGCATTCACAAATGGGAGAAATGCTTGAAGCTTTAGAGGTCCAAAAAGCCTTGGAAGTTAATGATAGCCAAGAATCTTCCTTGGAGGTTGAAGCCGAAAATCCTTCCTTGGAACTTACCAAGAAGAACTCTCAAATGCTCAAAATGAGAAAATGATGCTCATGTTGGAGGCCATTCTTGAAAATGAGGAGAAGCACAACTTTGCACTCAAGGACTTAAAGCAAGTCTTTACACAAAATGATGAGAATATCCGCACTTTGGAAGATCAATGAAAATATTGGTTGAGGCTCACTATGCCCACCAACTTGAAAGTGTGGAAAGAGGTCAAGAAGAGTCCAACTCCGAGGAAGAAAGTGAGCTTTACTTTGAGGAATCAAGAATTGAACATCCGCCAACCGACTCCATGATTGTTAGTGATGCCAAGAAAAATATGAAATTAGAGTCAACCGGTGTAAATGAAAATATGGTTTTGATTGACTCTAATCCGACGGAAACAGACGATGTCAAAATCCGGGAAGAATTGCAATTTGGAGGTTTGATGTCACATTCCAAGCATTTTTCAATATTGGAATTGTTTGGTGATATGGGAATTGAACTACACGAGTCAATGAGGGATTGCGAGGAGGAAAGACAAAGGCTATACATCTTACAATTTGAGGGAACAAGAAGGTAAAACGACATTCCTCACATGAAAGCCAAGAAACGCAAAATGAAGACATTAAAGTTTGGCTTGATCATCAACTTACCACCCCCACCGCTCGTGGTCACAAGCTTGATTCCAAGTTGGGTGCCCAATTCATATCGTCCAAGTGGCGAGAAAAGTGGTAAAGTTGATTCGCGTCGTTCCACGACGTTTAATGCGGTGCTTGGTGGGAGGCAACCCATAGTTTTTACAAAATTTTAGTCATTTTTGAAACTTTATTTTTTAGAATAGCTTAGAATATTATTTTTCACTAATCTGCAAAGTTTCAGATTTTTTGGAGTTGAATTGAGGAGTTTGAGGTTTTGGAATGCACAAAAATAGTAGCTGCAAAAATCTGGGCACCAGTCATCTGGTGTAACCGCATCTACGGGTTTTTTCTCGCATATGCGGTCACGCAGAAGCGGGTTTCTAGGCACCGATGCAGATTCCGCAGGTGCAATGAATTTCCCATAGAAGCGGCGGCACAGAAGCGCTTCTTTAACCCCAGGTGCGAAAATCGGGAAAGTTTAATGAACAAAATCCCTCATTTCATCAGGTATTCTCTGACTTTTTTCCCAAAACCCAAACTCCCCCATCTCTCACATACTCAAAATTCTCCATTGCTCTTGATTTCTACTGCTCTCACACAAGATAACACAGGTATTTCTCATCTACTCCTCTCTTCTACTTCTCTTTTTTTCTTCTTCTTCCTCATTTCTGAGTTTCGATGGTTGTTTCCCCTAATTCCCCATTCCCCTATGATTTATGTTGATATTAGGGTGAGGAAATTGGTTGAGAGTAGGTTTGTGTGTGCTGCTAATGAAGAAGAACAAATTTTTGGGAAATCGGAGTACCCAATTTGTGTGAAGAAGCATAAATTTTTCACTGCTTGCAAAGTGTTCGACGGATTGTCCAAGAGAAAATTGTGTGCTAAGTACCACAAAATAAGTCTTAGTAGAGTCATAGGTTCATGTAGTGCACTAATTTAGAAGTCTTGAGTATAAATTAGGTGTTAAAAATCATGCTACAAGTGAAAAGAGTCGAAAAAAAGTCTGGCCATTTGAACCTTTTGATGAACATCGCAGAAGTGGAAAAAGTGTCGTAGATGCGGCCTCGCACCTGCGTTGACTGTTCCGCAGGTGCGGGTTTTGGAAAACTGGTCAAAACCGCAGAAGCGGGACTGCACCTGCGATTGTTCTTCTACAGGTGCGAAAACTGGGCGGATTCTGCAATTCCAGTAGTTTTGCAACTGGAGCTTCCCGGGCCTGTTCAACTTGATTCTTTGGCCTAGTTGCATTGTTTAAAGTTTCTTATCATGATTCTACTTCCCGACTAACATTGTTTTGATTTTTAGAAGGTACTTTGAGCTAAAATGGACCCGAACATGAACGAAAATACTATGCTTCATCATGAAATTGAGAAGGAGGCTGAGGAACAATTTGATAACTCACGCTTCATGTCTGTTGATTGTCATCGCCGGTATTATGACAATCTTATCAGAAAGAAGATCGTGCTTGAAAAAGGGATCGCCGAGGATAAATTGGCCGAGCAGCTCCCAGAATTCTATGGTCTTCTACAAACCTCCGGATGGTCATGCTTCATTCATACTCCGTGCAAGGCCAATGAGGAGGGGGTTCGCGAATTTTACGGGAACCTTAAGCGTACAAACTTCGCCGACCCACAACTCACCATTAGAGGCAAAACAGTGAGGTTTGGGACTGAGCAGATTAATGACTACTCGGTATTCCTAACCATCCACTCGAGCCAATGCTAGAAAAAGATCATTGTAATAACTCAGAGTGGCTTGTGTCTAAACTCTATCCTGCAAGCATGAGAGCAAAATGGGCCAACAAGAGAAGGGCTTTGAAATCGATTGACTTCACATCTGAAGCTAAAATATGGCTCTACATCCATTGCAACAGGGTACCCCTTTGTGGAAGTATCATACACTAGAGCTTTGATCATTGCATGCCTTCTTGATAGCATTCCTGCGAATGTCGGCCATTATATCCTGCGAGAGCTGAGAGAGTATCTCCTAGACGACAATGCAGGGTTGATGTTTCCTTCGATGATTATAGAGTTGTACAGGTGGGTAGAGGTTCAGGTGCGCAGCACCGATCATTGGTTGCCAGCCGGCAAACCCTTTCATCCGTTGAGGGTAACGGGCGAGGGTAGTACAGTAAAGAGCAAGAAGAGGAAAGTCACCACTACTGTTGCCAGACCAAAGTCATCCTCACATGCAGCTGTGCTTGAGGGACCATTTGGGGTGCTAAGCTCCCAACTTGCATCCATTCGTGACTTAGTGTCACAGCTCCCTAGTGGGCCCTCATCTTCCAAGCCTATGCCCACCTATTTCACCAGAGAAGAAATGATGACTTACCTAGATTCACAGAAAAAGCAGGTAGAGTCCCATGAGAAGATGGCAACTACCGTTGACCGACTCGAGACTGCCTATGGCAACTTGGCCAAGGCACATGCAGATCTTCAGTCAGACTTCCAAAAGGAGAAGGTGAAGAATAAGAAGAAGCGCAAGTTTGTGATCAACATGTGGAGAGGCATTAAGGCCATCTTCAAATGGGGGCAGCCAAACAAAAAGATACCAGTTGAGGACGAAGATGATAGTGAAGAGTATTCTTTCATGTCAAATGCTGCTGGTGATGATGCAGATGAGACCGATGATGATGAGGCTACGAGTTCATCACAGCAGTGATTAGCCTTCCTCCCGCAATCTGCTAGTCTGGTGCAGACCTCAGGGAGACCCTCTGTCATGATGCTAAAAATGGACCTGGTCGTGATGGCGCCTATCGCAAAACTAGGCCAGCCGACACAAACCCCAAACCAACCAGAAATTCATAATAAGTCCTTTAAAGTCATTAATTAGCTAAAAATTCCATAATATAAGTCAAAATAGACAATGCGGAAACATAACACAGCCCGACATCGGGGTGTCACCGGTCATGAGAAACTACAACTCGTATCGGAATAAGAAAGGACAACATAGTATGAGCAAAATGCTAACACAAAGCCAAATAAAATAGGAAGGAGAAGCACTGGGCTGCGAATGCCAAGCAGCTACCTAGTCAACTCCGGAGACCCGCTGGAAGGTTAATCAGCACTCGATATCGCGAACCTAGACTCCTGGATCTGCACATAAGATGCAGGAGTAATGTGAGTACGCCAACTCAGTAATTAATAAAAGAAAAAGCGGCTGAGCAGTAAGAAAATACGTAAACCACGTCATAACGCTACAGCAAACAGTATAAGTCCAGAACAATGCAGTAAAACAATAGAACTCGTAAAAAAGACAACTCAGTTCAGTAAAACCTTTTAAAACATCTTCCAAAAGTTTCAAATGAGTGATGAAAACAGTGAGTAAAAGGAGAGAAATGTAAATAGCCCCTTGGGCAAAACAAGTACCATAAACCGTCCCTCGGGCATAATATCAACAGAACCAGCCCCTCGGGCTACCTCACAATCACTCGTATCAGCCCATCGGGCAACAAAATGAAACAACAACAGCCCCTCAGGCAATATCACATCACACGCACTGGGTACCCGCGCTCACTGGGGGTGTACAGACTCCGGAGGGGCTCCTACAGCCCAAGCGCTAACAGAAGCCATCTCATGGCATAAGAAAACAGGCCCTCGTCCTCTCATATATCACAAATCAGTACAACCTGCTGCGGCGTGCAGCCCGATCCCATGATATCCTCACCGCACAGGCCCTCGGCCTCACTCAGTCAGAACTCACTCAAGCCCCTCGGGCAAACAGTAAAACAGGTACTCGGCTCAAAATATCATTTATAACATCAAAAGGAGTGAATAAAACCTGAGTTATGAAATCAGTGACAGTATAGCATGACTGAGTGTAAATATTATCAAAACAGTGAGGAAACAGTAGTAAAAAGCCCATAAGGGTCCAAACAGTCGGCACAAGGCCCAAACACGGCATTTAGCTCCAAACATAGTAATATTTTCCAAAACATAATAATATTGAATAGTGTTTAATCAAATACGCGACTTATTAGTCGTACAGGACGGATCGAGTCACAATCCCCAACGGTACACGACCCCACGCTCGTCATCTAGCGTGTGCGTCACCTCAAAATAGCACAACAATGTAAAATCCGGGGTTTCATACCCTCAGGACAACATTTACAATCATTACTTACCTCAATCCGGTCCAAACTCTAGCCCGCAATGCCTTTGCCTCTCGAATCGGCCTCAACTCGCGTCGAATCTATCCAAAATCAGAATCATAACATCAAAATAGGCTAGAGGAACAAAGACCACGCAAAATTAACCGAATTTACTCAAAAATCCCGAAATTGGCCAAACCCGACCCCCGGGCCACATCTCGGATTCCGATAAAAATCACAAAACTAGAATCCTTACACTCTCACGAGTTCATACGACCCCTCAAATCCGACAACAAACGACCCCTCAAATCCTTAATCAAAGTCTCCAAATTTCAAGCCCTAAACCCCCAATTTTAGGCTTCAAATCCCACTAATTTCATGTTTAAACAAGTAAGAATCAACATAGGATCGAGTATTGAGTTCAAAAATCTTACCTCCAAGTGTTTCCCTTCGATTCCCTCTTCAATCCCTCTCAAAAAGCTTCAAAATCGCTCAACAAAGGTGGAAAATAGACCAAAATCGCGAAGGCAACTATTTAAACATTCCGCCCAGGGATTTAATTCCTTCATCGCGATCGCGAAAATAGCCTCGCGATCGTGAAGCACAAATAATGACTGACCTTATTTAACCCTATGCGATCGCGTAAACCTCCACGCGATCGCGAAGCACTGGCTTTGCAAAGCCACGCGATCGCGGCCTCTCCCACGCGATCGCATAGAACAACCTGCTTACTCCTCACGGCTCCTTCCCTTCTACGCGAACGCGACCCTGACCCCGAATTCGCGAACAACAACTTCACAGCCAATCGCGATCGTGGACCCTTCCGCGCGATCGCAAAGAACAAAATGTCTGCAACAGAACTGAAGAAAATTTGTAACTTTCAAAAGAAGAATTTGATCCGTTTAACAACCCGAAACTCACCCGAGGCCCTCGGGGCCTCAACCAAACATGCCAACATATCCCATAACATCATTCAGACTTGTTCCAACCTTCGGAACGCTCAAAATAACATCAAAACATCACATCATCATCGGATTCAAGCCTAAGAAATTCCAAAACTTCCAAATTCCGCTTTCGATCAAAAAGTCTATCAAACCTCGTCCGAATGACCTGAAATTTTGGACACACGTCCCAAATGACACAACGGACCTACTCCAACTTCCAGAATTCCATTTTGACCCCTATATCAAAATCTCCACTACCAACCGGAAAACGTCAAAATTCCAATTTTGCCAATTCAAGTCTAAATCTACCCCAGACCTCCAAAACACATTCCGATCACGCTCCTAAGTCCCAAATCACCTCACGAAGCTATCCGAATCATAAAAACCAAATTCCAAGATCGTTTACTCACAAGTCAACTTCCGATTGACTTTTCCAACTAAAAGGCCAACTTAAGAGACTAAGTGTCTCATTACTCTACCAAACCATTCCGAACCCGAACCAACCAACCCGATACCACATAATACAGCTGAACAAGACATAAAGAAGAAGAAATGGGGGAAACGGAGCGGTAACTCATGAAACGACCGGCCGGGTCGTCACATCCTCCCCCTCTTAAACAAACGTTCGTCCTCGAACGAGTCAAGAAACATACCTGAAGCCTCAAATAGGTGAGGATATCTGCTTCGCATCTCCCGCTCGGTCTACTGGGTAGCCTCCTCCATGGGCCGACCTCTCCACTACACTTTCAGTGAAGCTATATCCTTTGATCTCGACTTTCGAACCTGACGCTCCAAAATAGCCACTAGCTCCACATTATAAGTCAAATCACTATCTAACTTAATCGTGCTGAAATCCAAACATGAGAAGGATCGCCAATATACTTCCGGAGCATAGAAACATGAAACACCGGGTGCACACTCAATAATCTGGGTGGCAACTCATAAGCCACCTCCCCAATCCTCCGAAGTACCTCAAAAGGCCCAATTAACCGATGGCTCAATTTACCCTTCTTCCCAAATCACATAACACCCTTCATGGGTGAAACCTTCAGTAGAACCTTCTCCCCAACCATGTAAGACATATCACGGACCTTCCTGTCAGCATAACTCCTTTGCCTCGACTGCGTTGTACGAAGCCGCTCCTGTATCACCTTCACCTTGTCTAAAGCATCCTCCACCAAGTATGTACCCAAAATCCTAGCCTCACCCGGCTCAAACCAACCAACTGGAGATCTACACCGTATCCCATACAAAGCCTCATATGGAGCCATCTGAATACTCGACTAATAACTATTGTTGTAAGCAAACTCCGCGAGCGGTAGAAACTGATCCCATGAACCACCGAAATCGATGACACAAGCGCGCAACATGTCCTCCAATATCTGAATAGTGCGCTCGGACTGCCCGTCCGTCTGAGGGTGAAAAGCTGTGCTCAACTCGACCTGAGTACCCAACTCTCTCTACACGGCCCTCCAAAAATGCAAAGTGAACTGAGTGCCTCTATCTGAAATGATGGAAACTGGGACACCATGCAAGCGAACAATCTCTCAGATATAGATCTCTACCAACCGCTCTAAAGAATAGGTAGTACAAACAGGAATGAAGTGCGCGGACTTAGTCAGCCGATCCACAATCACCCAAATAGCATCGAACTTCTTCAAAGTCCGTGGGAGCCCAACTACAATGTCCATGGTGATCCGCTCCCACTTCCACTCTGGAATATCCATCTGCTGATGCAAGCCACCCGGTCTCTGATGCTCATATTTCAGTTGCTGACAATTAAGACACCAAGCTACAAATCCCACAATATCCTTCTTCATTCTCCTCCACTAATAGTGTTGTCTCAGATCCTGATACATCTTCGCGGCACCCAGGTTAATGGAATACCGCGAGCTAAGCGCCTCGTCCATAATCAACTCCCGAAGCCCATCCATATTAGGCACACATATCCGGCCCTGCATCGTCAACACCCCATCATTACCAATAGTCACATCTTTGGCATCGTCGTGCTGAACTCTGTCCTTAAGGACAAGCAAGTGAGGATCATCATACTGGCGCTCTCTGATGCGATCAAACAAGGAATACCGAGAAACCACACAAGCTAAGACCCGACTGGGCTCCGAAATATCCAACCTCACAAACCGATTGGCCAAGGCCTGAACAATAACTGCAAGAGGTCTCTCCCCAAAAGGAATATATGCCAAGCTACTCACCGCCTTCCTACTCAAAGCATCGGCCACTACATTAACCTTCCCTGGGATGGTACAAGATAGTAATATCATAGTCCTTTAGCAGCTCCAACCATCTCCGCTGCCTCAAATTGAGATCCTTCTGCTTGAACAAGTGTTGGAGGCTACGATGATCAGTAAACACCTCGCAAGACATACCATACAAATAATGCCTCCAAATCTTCAACGCGTGAACATTGGCAGCCAACTCTAGATCGTGAACAGGGTAGTTCTTCTCATGGGGCTTCAACTGACGAGAAGCATAAGCAATAACTCTACCCTCCTGCATCAACACACATCCAATACCCACTCTCGAAGCATCACAATACAGTGTATATGAACCTGAAGCTGATGGCAAAACTAACACTGGAGCCGTGGTCAAGGCAGTCTTGAGCTTCTGAAAGCTCGCCTCACACTCATCCGACCACATGAAAGGTGCACCCTTTTAAGTCAACTTGGTCAAGGGTGATACAATAGATGAAAATCCTTGAACGAACCGACGGTAGTAACCCGCCAAACCAAGAAAACTGCAAATCTATATGGCTGAGGACGGTCTGGGCCAACTCTGAACCGCCTTTATCTTCTTCGGATCAACTTGAATACCCTCCCTGGACACCACGTGCCCCAAGAAAGCCACTGAACTGAGCGAAAACTCACATTTGGAGAAATTTGCATAAAGCTTCTCCTCCCTCAATCTTTGCAACACAACTCTCAAATGCTCTGCGTGCTCCTCCTGACTACGCGAGTATACTAGTATCATCAATGTAAACAATAACGAACGAGTCAAGATAAGGCCTAACACGTTGTTCATCAAATGCATGAACGCTGCTGGGACATTGGTCAGCCCAAAAAACATCACAAGGAACTCATAATGACTATATCGGGTCCTGAAAGCTATCTTAAGAATATCCAAGTTCCTGATCTTCAACTGGTGATACCCTGAACGAAGATCAATCTTGGAGAACACCCTCGCTCCCTGAAGCTGGTCAAATAAATCATCGATACGAGGCAAAGGATACTTGTTTTTGATTGTGACCTTGTTCAACTGCCTGTAATCAATGCACATCCTAATAGTGCCATCCTTCTTCTTCTCAAATAGAACAGGCGCACCCCACGGTGACACACTAGGCCGAATGAACCCCTTATCAAGGAGTTCCTAAAGCTTCTCCTTCAACTCCGCTGGTGCCATACGATACGGTGGAATAGAAATGTCCTGAGTGCTCGGCACTAGATCAATACCAAAATCAATATCCCTATTTGGCAGCATGCCGACAGGTCTGCAGGAAACACATCGGGAAAATCCCTTACTACTGGAACAGAATGGATGGTAGGAGTCTCTGCACTATCATCCCTCACAAAGGCTAAGTATGAAAGACAACCTTTCCCAACCATCCGCTGGGCCTTCAGAAATGAAATCACTCTACTGGGAACAAAATCATTCGAACCTCGCCACTCAATCAGTGGCACACCCCGCATCGCCAACGTCACTGTCTTAGCATGACGGTCCAGAATAGCACGGCATGGGGATAACCAATCCATGCCCAAAATCAAATCGAAATCCACTATACAAAGAAACAGAAGGTCCACTCGGGTCTCCAAACCCCCAATAGTCACTACGTATGACCGATATACGCGGCCTACAGCAATAGTATCGCCCACCAGAGTAGATACATGAACAGATAAAATAAGAGACTCACGGGCATATCCAAATAACGAGCAAAATATGATGACACATAGGAAAAAGTGGAGCCAAGATCAAATAACACAGAGGCATCTCTGTGGTAGACTAAGACAATACCTGTAATCACAGCATCTGGAGCAATAGCATCGGGTCTTGCTGGAAGTGCATAGAAACGAGCCTTACCACCACCTAATCAACCTCCACCTCTGGGGCGACCCCTAGCTGACTGTCCTCCATCCCTAGCTGGCTGGGCGGGTGGTGAAGTAACTGGTGCTGAAGTCGAGGGCTAACTCCTCTGATGAGATTAACCCTCAAAACGACAAGGACGTTGCCTCTACATATGCCACAACTCTCCACACTCATAATAACTCCCTGGTACTGGAGACGGGGACTGAAGGGAACCCCTAGCACCGGGATGACTAGCTGAAGAACCTGGCATAGAAGAGCCCTGAACTGATGGAGCACGGGATGAACTCTGGGCTGGAAGGGCACTGAGTGAGGAATGACCCTGATGAGAATTGTGAGAACAATGGCCCGATGATGCCCCACGATAACCTGGGCGAGCTGACTGAGCATGCCTGAATGGGCGGCCTCTACCACGCTAAAACTGGCCCCCATGATGAGTACCACTGAATCCACCCTGACCACGAGGCCTCTTAGCCTCCCTCTCGAACCTCTCCTGACCACGAACCATCTCAATCTGTCGAGCTATGTCAACAACCTCATCAAAGGTAGCACCAGATACTCTCTCTCTGGTCATAAGCAAACGAAGCTGATAACCGAGGCCATCTATAAACCTCCTGATCCTCTCTCGATCTGTGGGAACCACCCAGACCGCATGACAAGCCAACTTGGAGAACCGCATCTCATACTACGAAACAGATCTATCACTCTGACGAAGTTGCTCGAACTGCCTGCGCAGCTCCTTTCGACGAGACTCGGGTACAAACTTCTCTAGGAAGAAAATAGAGAACTACTGCCAAGAAAGGGGCGCTGCGTCAGCCGGCCTACACCTCTCGTAGGCCTCCCACCATCTAAGTGCAGCCCCTGAAAACTGGAAAGTAGTGAACGAGACCCCACTGGTCTCCAAAATACCCATTGTCTGAAGCATCCTCTGACACTTGTGCAAGAAACCCTGGGCATCCTCGCCCTCTGCACCACTGAAAGTCGGAGGCTGAAGTCTCCCAAACCTCTCCGATCTGCGATGCTCGTCCTTTGGCATAACTGGAGCTATATAACCCTGAGTAGCTGCAATCGGGTGGGCTGGTGGTGCCTCCGATGTCTGCAATCCCTGAACAACCTGCCCAGGTGTGCGGGAGGCGGGAGTCTGAGTGCCTCCCCCGGCCTGAGAAGTGGCTGCGGTAGTGGAAACTGCGACCGCCTGAGCAAGCCTAGTGCACACGGTCAAGATCTGAGCCAAGGTCTTCTGAAAACCCTGAATGACAATAGGCACAGCCGGTGCCTGAGCTGGTGCTGCTGGAGTGTCCACAACAGGGACCTGATCATGAACTGGGGCTGCTGGTGGATCTGCAGGTGCTGCCCCAGCTATTGTGCGGGCTACACCCCTGCCCCTACCACGACCTCGACTGCGTCCTTGGCGTCTAATCGCTCCAGCTGGTAGTACTGGTGGTCGTCCATCCTAACAGGTAGCGAGTGTCCTCACCATCTATAATAGAATAGAATAACAGAAGTTTAGTACTAGAATCAACAGATTCGCACGACAGGAATTCAAGAATATGAAGTTTTCCTAAAGGTTCTGCAGCCTCCCGAGGATAAATACAGACATCTCTGTACCGATCCGCGAGACTCTACTAAACCTGCTCATGACTCGTGAGACCTATCTAGGCTCTGATACCAACTTGTCACGACGCTAAAAACGGACCCGGTCGTGATGGCGCCTATCGCGAAACTAGGCTAGCTGACACAAACCCCAAACCAACCAGAAATTCATAATAAGTCCTTTAAAGTCATTAATTAGCTAAAAATTCCATAACATAAGTCAAAATAGACAATGCAGAAACATAACACAGCCCGACATCGGGGTGTCACCAGTCATGAGCAGCTACAACTCGTCTTGGAATAAGAAAGGACAACATAGTCTGAGCAAAATGCTAACACAAAGCCAAATAAGATAGGAAGGAGAAGCACTAGGCTGCGAACGCCAAGCAGCTACCTAGTCAACTCCGGAGACTCACTGGAAGGCTAATCAGCACTCGCTATCGCGACCCGAGACTCCTGGATCTGCACACAAGGTGCAGGGAGTAATGTGAGTACGCCAACTCAGTAAGTAATAAAAGTAAAAGCAGCTGAGCAGTAAGAAAACATGTATACCACGTCATAACGCTACAGCAAACAGTATAAGTCCAGAACAATGCAGTAAAACAATAAAACTCGTAAAAAAGACAACTCAGTTCAGTAAAACCTTTAAAAACATCTTTCAATAGTTTCAAACGAGTGATGAAAATAGTGACTAAAAGGAGAGAAACGTAAATAGCCCCTTGGGCAAAACAAGTACCATAAATCGCCCTTCGGGCATAATGTCAACATAACCAGCCCCCCGGGCTACCTCACAATCACTCGTATCAGCCCCTCGGGCAACAACATGAAACAACAACAGCCCCTCAGGCAATATCACATCACACACACTGGGTACCCGTGCTCACTGGGGGTGTACAGACTCCGGAGTGGCTCCTACAGCCCAAGCGCTAACATAAGCCATCTCGTGGTATAACAAATCAGGCCCTCGGCCTCTCATATAACACAAATCAGTACAACCTGCTACGGCGCGCAGTCCGATCCCATGATATCCTCACCGCACAAGACCTCGGCCTCACTTAGTCAGAACTCACTCAAGCCCCTCGGGCAAACAGTAAAACAGGTACTCAGCTCAAAATATCATTTATAGCATCAAAAAGAGTAAATAAAACCCAAGTTATGAAATCAGTGACAGCATAGCATGACTGAGTGTAAATATTATCAAAACAGTGAGGAAACAGTAGTAAAAAGCCCCTAAGGGTCCAAACAGTCGGCACAAGGCCCAAACACGGTATTTAGCCCCGAACATAGTAATATTTTCCAAAACACAATAATATTAAACAGTGTTTAATCAAATACGCGACTTAACAGTCGTACAGGACGGATCGAGTCACAATCCCCAACGGTACACGATCCCACGCTCGTCATCTAGCGTGTGCATCACCTTAAAATAGCACAACGATGTGAAATTCGGGGTCTCATACCCTCAGGACAACATTTACAAGCATTACTTACCTCAATCCGGTCCGCACTCTATCCCGCGATGCCTTTGCCTCTCGAATCGGACTCAACTCGCGTCGAATCTATCCAAAATCAGAATCATAACATCAAAATAGGCTAGAAGAACAAGCCCACGCAAAATTAACCAAATTTACTCAAAAATCCCAAAATTGGCCAAACCCGACCCCCGGGCCCACGTCTCGGATTCCGATAAAAATCACAAAGCTAGAATCCTTACACTCTCACGAGTTCATACATATCAAATGCATCAAAATGCGACCACAAACGACCCTCAAATCCTTAATCAAAGTCTCCAAATTTCAAGCCCTAAACCCCCAATTTTAGGCTTCAAATCCCACTAATTTCATGTTTAAACAAGTAAGAATCAACATAGGATCGAGTATTGAGTTCAAAAATCTTACCTCCAAGTGTTTCCCTTCGATTCCCTCTTTCATCCCTCTCAAAAAGCTTCAATACCTCTCAAGAATGGTGGAAAATAGACCAAAATCGCGAAGGCCACTATTTAAACATTCTGCCCAGGGATTTAATTCCTTCATCGCGATCGCGGAAATAGCCTCGCGATCGCGAAGCACAAATATTGACTGACCTCATTTAACCCTACGCGAAACCTCCACGCGATCGCAAAGCACTGGCATTGCAAACCCACGCGATCGCGGCCTCTCTCACGCGATCGCATAGAACAACCTGCTTACTCCTCACCGGCTCCTTCCCTTATACGCGAACGCGACCCTGACCCCGCGTTCGCGAACAACAACTTCACAGCCAATTGTGATCGCATCCTAACCTTTGCAATCGCGTAGAACAAATCTCACCTCTGCCCAACTAGGCCTACGCAATCGCGGACCCTTCTGCGCGATCGCGAAGAACAAAATGTCTGCAATAGAACTGAAGAAAATCTGCAACTTTCAAAACAAGAATTTGATCTGTTTAACCACCTGAAACTCACCCGAGACCCTCGGGGCCTCAACCAAACATTCCAACATATCTCATAACATCATTCAAACTTTTTCCAACCTTCGAAACGCTCAAAATAACATCAAAACATCAAATCATCATCGGATTCAAGCCTAAGAAATTCCAAAACATCCAAATTCCGCTTTCGATCAAAAAGTCTATCAAACCTCGTCTGAATGACCTGAAATTTTGGACACACGTCCCAAATGACACAACAGACCTACTCCAACTTCTGAAATTCCATTCTGACCCCGATATCAAAATCTCCACTACCAACCGGAAAACGCCAAAATTCTAATTTCGCCAATTCAAGTCTAAATCTACCCAGGACCTCCAAAACACATTCTGATCACGCTCCTAAGTCCCAAATCAGCTCACACAGCTATCTGAATCTTAAAAACCAAATTGCGAGATCGTTTACTCACAAGTCAACTCCCGGTTGACTTTTTCAACTAAAAGGCCAACTTAAAGACTAAGTGTCTCATTACTCTACCAAACCATTCCGAACCCGAACCAACCAACCCAGTACCACATAATGCAGCTGAACAAGACATAAAGAAGCAGAAATGGGGGAAACGGAGCGGTAACTCATGAAACGACCGGCCGGATCGTTACACCCTTAAACTACTTGTATTTTTATTTTGATAGTTTGCAGTGAGGACACTGCAAAGTTGTTAGTTGGGGGTGGCATTAGGGAGTAAACTTTGTTTCTACATTGATACTTAACTTCTGCCCTTGCCGGGCTTATTCTGTTGTATGGATAATGTGTGCCCTTGCCGGGCCTGTTTTGTTATTTCTTATCATGTGCTCTTGCCGAGCGTAGTTGTGAGTAGTTATATATGTGCAGATTAGTCACTTTTGTTGTTCTATTTTATTTTTCTTTCTTTCTTTATTTATTCTTTAGTAGTTTTTAGTTTATGTTATTTTTGCACCTTTAGTATTAGTTGCTTTTGTTATTTATTCCCTTTAGTAGTTTTCTTTATTTCATTTTTGTTTCTTTAGTAGTATTTCCTTGGGTTTTCTTTGTGCTACGGTTCTTTCCCAAGGAATATTTTTGTATTGAAGCGGGTGACTTTTCCCTATGATGGATGACGCGATGATTTTCTTAAGGAATTAGTCTTGTTTTGTTATGTGGAGACTTTTGAATTATTTGGTACTAATAGAATTAGTCTCTTTTATGTGAAATTTGAATTAAGAATACCCCTCTGAATTCTGATTTTAAATCAAAAAAGCAAGTTGCATGGGGAAGAAACATTTTTGTGATAACTTTTTGGCTCTTTCAGTGACTCTTTGCCCACTAGTTAGCGTGATATTGCTCTAGATGCTCTTATTAAGAAGTGAAATTGATCCGTCCGACTTGATTAGTTCATGTGCTATGAATGTTAGTTTTTGTTATAAATAATTCTTGTGTTTACTTCTATCATCTAGAACTTGCCCGGTTGGTCTTTCAATGCTAATATTAGTTGTGTTTGGTTGGAGGGATGACTTTAGGCATTCTTTATGATCTTTGAAAAAGCCTCTTTAGCCTTTCATGCCTACCATTGCATAAATATTATCACCAGTTTACCCCATTTGAGCCTTTAACCTTTTCTTTGGCCACCTCATTACAAACCTTTACCCTTTTGTGGAATAATTCCCTCTTTTAAACCCGTCCCCCCTTGAATATTAAGAATGGGGCTAAAATCCTAAGTTGGGGGTGTTGGTGTCAAGTTGGAAATTGGTAAGGTTGTACATTGAGGGTAGAAACATATACCTCAAAGTTGTTCATATGAAATTACTCAAGCTCCAAAAGAAAATAATTATATAAAAAAAGAAGGGCAAGCTTATGGCATGATATTTTGTAACACTTGAAATTCTTTGTTGAGAGTGAGCGTCTTTTTGCATTTGTCCCTTGTGTTATTATTGTAAATATGGTGGTTTTGGGACTTTCTTTCTTGTGAGGGCACATGAATTAGGATGGATTGGTGACATTGATGTATCCGGAAATGAATAAATTGAGCTTATGTAGTAGACTAGTGCTTTTCAGTCACTTCTTGAGGCTTATTGTTGTCACTTGATTATTTTGAAACTCCTTAGCATTTCTTGAAGTTGTTTTTAAATGAGGAAGTTATTTGGTTAAGACTCACATGCTTGAGCCTAATTATTAGTACCAACCAAATCCATAAGTATGGTGCTTAATTGGAGAATGTGATTTGTAAATGATAGCAATACTACTTGTGCTTTAAATGGTAGAACCTTATTGAATTGTTGGTTTTGATTTGCTTGAGGACAAGCAAAAGCCTTAAGTTGGGGGTGTTGATGAGTGGTGATATTACCACTCATTCTAGTCTCTTTTCTTTAGTTTTTGTGTCCTTTAATTATAATATGAGGGCGTTTATGGTGTGTATTGTTAGATTTTCAGGTAAATGATGCCATGAAGAGAGTTGAATTCAATTGAAGTTGAATTGAGCAAGAAAAGGTTGAAACAATGCAAAACTCCTCAGTGATTCCGCATCTGTGTAACACTGGTCGCAGAAGGGACCTCGCATCTGCGAGGAAATGGTCCGCATATGTGGAATTGAGCTACATTGCCTGGGATCGTATATGCGACAAAGGAACCACTTCTGCGGTTGCGCATCTGCGCTTGAGAGTCCGCATCTGCGGTGCCAGAAGTTCCCTTCAATTTTTGCATCTGCGATAGGCAATCTGCATCTGCGGAACCGCACCTGCGAGGATTCTTCCGCAGGTGCGGTCAACGGGCTTCAGACCTGGGCAGGAATGACATTTCACATTATCTCAACTCCAAACCCACAAATACACGACCTGGCACATTTTTGGACATCTTTGGGCAGTCTTTGACATACTTTGAGAGAAGAACACAAGTTTTGGAGCTAGGGTTCTTGCACACACACTTGGGTCTTGAAGATTTGAAGCTTTTGGTTGAGAATTTCTTACTCATTTATGCTCATTTCTTCATTTCCTTGCTTTGTATTGTATATCTAAGTGTGTAGTATTTATTCAGGAGGGAACCAACCTCTATCTTCCTAATCCTCTCCCTCTTTGAGGGAACCAACCATATCGCATTGTATTCAGGAGCATGAGGAGAGGGAGGCCAAGATGCCTCGTGGTTTGGGTGGTTTCAGTAGTGCCTCATTTAGAGGAGAGTCCCACCACAGCAGGGGTCATCCTTATAGGCCCACTCATATGGCTCATACGGTTCATCGAGGTAAATCAACTAGACGTGGTTCATATAGTACTCATTCGGGTCCATTATCTCTCAGTGCCCTCCCAGCCCAGAGTTCATCTTCGTGCTCCATCAGTTCAGGGTTCATCTATACCAGGTCTTTCTAGCAGTTATTCTTGTTCTCGGGGTCCGATTCAGTCCCCGTCGCCATTGACGGATCAAAGTTGCTTTGAGTGTGGAGAGTTTGGATATATGAGGAGGTATTGTCCCCATCTTTTGGGAGGTCCATTTCAGCAGATTGCTCGGAGGACTGGGGCTTTACAAAACCAGTGAGAAGAATTATGCAATGCTAGCAGGGTTACTATGGCGATTCCATACGAACAAGAATCTCTAAGACATGAGAATAAAATAAACAGTTGGGATAATTTTTTACTACAAAAAAAATGAGGACAACATGATAGCGCCACAAAATAAAAGTGGTGTCTCACCATACACCTCAAAAGAGAGTCATCCTAGCACTGTCTGCTCATAATGTATCACACCTCATCCTAACATATGTAAAATAAATCAGGATAGAGAGCGGCTCCTGAGAGTTGAGTACACTACCACGATACACAATAGGTGCCATACACTCTCTCTACTTAAGTTCCCGAGATAAAGCTTTATAAAACATAGGCAACCAACATTTATACTCTTTATCATTTTAAAGAAAAGACTAGTAAACTATAACCCATGATATAAACTTTTAAAACATTATATCAACTCATGATTCAATTAATAATCATGCAAAATTATTTCAGTTTCATTAAGTCGTTGAAATCACTTATGGGTCCTTAGGCCTAATAGAAAAAAATTATCTTTTACCTTTTAACAAGAGCACTATACCGATACATGTATAAACATCCACTGAGTGATCAACCTAGCAATAAGTATTGAACATACTTGTCGGGACGGCTTCCTGTAGTGTCATACGAGTTGACTAAATCTTATTGCTTTAAGTAATGATCAATTGCCCTCACAATGTGGACGTTATCTCACAAACCTCGATTTAGCCTTGAAATGTGTCCCTATACCAGTACGTGTAGTTCCATAAAACGAACTCAAGATTTGAATCAATCTTACTGGTCTCCTCTAGTAACTCCAAAAAAATTAATATTCCAAAATATATTCATAGTCAAATAGCCTCGAAATATCTATTTATGAATTCATGACGTTTATAGTCAATCCAAACCATTCAGAAAAAATCAAATAAAATCTTTTCTTATTTTATATTAAATCAATTAACAAAAGGATCCAATCCTTAAAGATTTAACAAGTGCTATTGAAAAATGTAAAGATTTTTAAAATATTATATTTTTATTTTATAAAAAAGATAACAATAGAACTCAAATATTTAATCCTTTTATCATCAATATAAGTTTTTAATAAAAAGTTATAATATTTGCCTCAAGAGTCATTTGACATTATGTCCTTGAAAACAAGATTTTTTTATTTTATAAAATAACAAGATATTTTTATGCAACACAACTCAAGACACATGGTGACATCCTTTCCCCATTTGTTCCCGCAAGTACAGATGACATTTATAAATAATCTCATGTAACCGACAAAGAATAATTTTAGAGAAAACCTCTCGAGAAGAGTAAGTCACTACTAAATAATCAGAAATTAGCGACTAACAAATTCTGTAGCTAAATAAAAAAATTTGTTGCTTATCTTAGTTAGCTATAAATTATCAAAAAATTATGTTAGTGACAAACCATATATATATATATATATTGTCACGACCCAAAATCTCACTTTAGGAGACGTGATGGCACCTAGTGTCTTGTCACATCCCAAAACCAACCGACGTGGCGCCTATCGTGGAACTAGGCAAGCCACTACTCAACCAACAATGCACGCTCGTCACTTGGCATGTGCATCACCTCAATACCAATCACATAACACATAATTTGGGGTTTCGAACCCTCAGAACCAAGTTTGAAAGTGTTACTTACCTCAATCCGAGCAAAAACTCTACTCCAACACGCCTTTTCCTCTCGAATCGGCCTCCAAACGTCCTGAATCTAGCCCCAAGCAGTACAATACAATCAATACGGGATAAAGGAATCAATTCTACAAGAAATTACGAAGTTATAACTCAAAAATTGGAAATCGGATCAAACTCGGCCCCCGAGCCCACATCTCGAAATCCGACGAAAGTCACAAAATCCGAAAGCCAATTCAACCACGAGTCTAACCGTACCAAATTTACTCAATTCCTATAACAAAATACCATTCAAAACCTCAAATATCTAACCCATGAACCTCATTTTCCCTAATTTTCCTCCCAAATCACAAATTTAATGGTAGAATCAAAGGCATAATCATGGAAACTAAACAAAACTAGATGAAAATCACTTACGCTAAACACCCACGTGAAAATCCCTCTAAAAATTGCCTTCTACCGAGCTCCCAATTCAACTTTACGATATGAACTCGAAACCCTCGTTTTGAATCTTTTTTTTCTTCCCGGTGATGCCTTCAACGCGAATGCGGAAGAATCCTCGCGTTCGCATAGAACAAACCAGACTGCCCCACAAACGTACACTACGCGAACGCCTAATAACCTCCGCGATCGCGTACAACTGACTCCCCAAAGCTGCATGATCGTGTCCATACCTATGCGACCACATAGAGCAATTGCCTGATCCCAGCCCCTGACTCCAATACTCTACGCTAACGCGATCCTGGCCACGCGTTTGCGGTTCGCAGCATTCCATAACTACGCGATCGCAACCTACTTCTTGTGATCGCGTAGAACAAATTCCTCTACTACTCAACTAAGCTTACACGATCGCAGACCTTCCCACGCGATAGCATAAGAGGAAACAAGAACAAGCAAAAACCCGAAATCTTCAACCAACCTGCCAAGTCCAAAAATGATCCGTCGAACATCCGAAACTCACCCGAGGCCCCCGGGACCTCAACCAAACATACCAACATGTCCCAAAATATCATACAAACTTAGTCGAACGCTCAAATCACCTCAAACAACATCAAAAACACGAATTGAACATGGATTCAAGCCTAATGAACTTTGAAGTTTCCAAATTCTACAAACGACGTCGAAAGCTATCAAATCACGTTCGATTGAACTCAATCCAACCCCGGTATCAAAAAGTCCACTCCCGGTCAAACTTCCGAAATTCCAACTTTCACCATTTAAGGCCTAATTCTACTACGGACCTCCAAATCACAATCTGGACACGCTCCTAAGTCCAGAATCACCCAACGGAACTAACGGAACCATCAAAATTCAAATTCGAGGTCGTTTACACATAAGTCAACATCCGGTCAACTTTTCCAACTTAAGCTATCCCTTATGAGACTAACTATCTCAATTCACTCTGAAATCTCTCCGGACCTGAACTAACTAACCCGGTAAGTCATATAACAAATGTAGAGCAGAAAAGGAGCAGTAAATAGGGGAATAGGGCTACAACTCTCAAAACGACCACCCAGGTCGTTACATTCTCCCTCTCTTAAACAAACGTTCGTCCTCGAACGCATCTAGAAACATACCTGGAGTCTCCCAAGTAGCCTTCTCAACGGGCTAATCTATCCACTGCAACTTTACTAAAGCTATTTCCTATGACCTCAGCTTTCGAACTTGCCGATCCAAAATGGCCACCAGCTCCACATCATAAGTCAAATCACCATCCAACTGAACCGTGCTGAAATCCAAAACATGACACGGATCGCCGATGTACTTTCGGAGCATAGAAACATGAAATACTAGATGCACACTCGACAAACTAGGTGGCAAGGCAAGCTTGTAAGCCACCTCCCCAATCCTCTAAAGTACCTAAAAAGGCCCAATGAACCGAGGGCTCAACTTGCCCTTCTTCCCGAACCTCATAATACCCTTCATGGGTGAAACCTTCAGCAGAACCTTCTCCCCAACCATATAAGCAACATCACGGACATGCCTGTCGGCATAACTCTTCTATCTAGACTGTGTCCTGCGAAGCCGCTCCTAAATCAATTTAACCTTGTCCAAAGCATCCTGAACCAATTCAGTACCTAATAGCCAAGACTCACCCTGCTGAAACCAACCCACCGGAGATCTAGACTGCCTCCCATACAAAGCCTCATATGGAGCCATCTGAATGCTCGACTGATAACTGTTATAGTCAAACTCCGCGAGCGGCAGAAACTGGTCCTATGAACACCCAAAATCTATGACACAAGCGCGTAGCATGTCCTCCAATATATGAATAGTGCGCTCGGGTTGTCCGTCCATCTGAGGGTGAAATAGTGCTCAACCCAACCTGAGTGCCTAACTCTCGCTGCAGGGCTCTCCACAATTGCTATGTAAACTGCGTGCCTCTATCTGAAATTATGGAAACTGGCAAATCATGAAGGCGAACAATCTCTCGGATATAAATCTCAGTCAACCAAACTGAAGAATAAGTAGTACCCATTGGAATGAAGTGCGCAAAGTTGGTCAGCCGATCAACAATCACCTAAAGAGCATCGAACATCCTCGAAGTCCGTGGGAGCCCAACTACGAAATCCATGGTGATCCGCTCCCACTTCCACTCTAGGATCTCCATCCTCTGAAGCAATCCACCCGGCCTCTGATGCTCATATTTTACCTGCTGACAGTTAAGACACCAAGCTACAAACCCAACTATATCCTTCTTCATTCTCCTCCACCAATAGTGCTGCCTCAGGTCATGATACATCTCCACGGCACCCGGATGGATGGAACACCGCGAGCTGTGGGCCTCCTCAAGAATCAACTCCTGTAGCCCATCTACATTGGGCACACATATCTGACCCTGCATCCTCACACCCCATTATCTCCAATAGTCATATCTCTAGCATCACCGTGTTGAACCCTGTCCTTGAGGACAAGCAAATAAGGATCATCATATTGGCGCTCTCTGATGCGATCAAATAAGGAAGACCGAGAAACCACACAGGCTAGAATCCAACTGGGCTTCAAAACATCTAATCTCACGAGCTGGTTGGCCAAGGTCTTAACATAACTACAAGAGGTCTCTCACCAACAGGAATGAATGCAAGACTACCCATACTCACTGCCTTGCTACTCAAGGCATCATCCACCACATTGGCTTTCCCCGGATGATACAGAATAGTAATATCATAGTCCTTTAGCAGCTCCAACCATCTTTTAACAAGTGCTGGAGGCTTCGATGATCTGTAAATACCTCACAAGACACACCATAGAGATAGTGCCTCCAAATCTTCAATGCATGAACAATGGCAGCCAACTCCAAATCATGAATAGGGTAGTTCTTCTCATGAGGCTTCAACTGGTGGGGAAGCAAAAGCAATCACTCTACCGTCCTGCATCAGAACACACCTGATACCGATTCGAGAAGCATCACACTATAATGTATAAGAACCAGAAGCTGAAGCTAGAACTAGAACTAAAGTTGTGGTCAAGGTAGTCTTAAGCTTCTGAAAGCTCTCCTCACATTCATCCGACCACCTGAAAGGAGCACCCTTTTGGGTCTTGGTCAAGGGCGATGCAATAGACGAGAAACCCTGCACGAACCAGCCAACCCCAGAAAGCTCTGAATCTCCGTAGCTGAGGATTGAACCATGGTTAAATAATACAGAAGCATCTCAGTGATATACTAAGACAATGCCTGTGATCACTGTGTCTGAAGCAATAGCATCTGGTCTGGCAGGGAGTGCATAGAATCGGGCATGGCCGCCACCTGATTGGCCTCCCCCTCTAGGGCGACCCTAGCTGACTGAGCTCCAACTCGAGCTAGCTGGGCGGGTGGTGAAGTAACGGGTGCTGAAGTCGTAGAATGACTCCTATGTTGAGCTGAACCTCCCGAAAGGCGGGACAATGCCTCTTGATATGATCCAGATATCTACACTCAAAGCAACCTCTCCCAGTGAATGGCGGTGGGGACTGAAGGGAGCCCCGAGCTCCGGGATAACTTCTAGAAGGACCCGACATAGACGAAACCTGAGCTGATGGCACATGAGACGAACTCTAAGCTGGAAGGGCACTAAAAGATGAGTGACCCTGCTGAGAACTGTGTGAACCATGGCCAGATGATGCACCACGCTGAACTGGTCGAGTCGTCTAATCATGCCTATAAGGACGACCCCAGCCACGGTAGAACTGACCTCCAAAAGGAACACCACTAAAACCACCTAATCCACGAGGCCTCTTGGCCTCCCTCTCAACCCGCTCCTGGCTGCGGACTATCTCTATCTGCCGAGCAATATCGACAACGTCATCAAAAGTAGCACTAGACACCTTCTCCTTAGTCATAAGCAACCGCCACTGATATGTGAGGCCATCAATGAACCTCCTGATCCTCTCACTATCAGTGGGAACCATCCAAACTGCATGAGGGGCCAACTCAGAAAACCTCATCTCGTACTGAGTCACTGACATATCATCCTGACGCAACTACTCAAACTGTCTGCGCAGCTCCTCTCTGCGAGACTGCGGCACGAATTTCTTCAAAAAGACAACGGAGAACTCCTTCCAAGTAAGTAGTGTTGCACCAACCGGCATGCGCCTCACATAAGCCTCCCACCATCTGAAGGCAGCCCCAAAAAACTGAAAAGTAGTGAACGAGACCTCACTGGTCTCCAAAATACCTATTGTACGAAGAATCCTCTGACACTTGTCCAAGAAACCCTGGGCATCCTCCGCCTTTGTCCCGATGAAAGATAGAGGCTGGAGTCTCCCAAACCTCTCTAGTCTCTGCTGCTCATCATCAGTCATAACAGGGACCACATGGGCCTGAGCAGCTGCCACCAGCTAGGCTGGTAGCTCCCCCAGTGTCTGGAGTCCCTACATCACCCACTCTGGTGTACGGGCGACGAGAGTCAGAGTACTCCCTCATCCAGAGAAGTGGCTGCTGCGTCCGAAACAGAGACCTCCTGAGCAAGACTGGTGCACACAGTCAGAATCTGAGCTAAGGCCTCCTAAAGGCCAGGAATCACGATGCGCACAGCTGGTGCCTGAGCTGGCCCCACTACCTCAATTGTATCTGGTACCTACTCCTGAGCTGGAGTGACTGGTGGGTCTGCAGGTGTACGAGCTGCGCCTCTGTCCCTACCGCGGCCTCTACCGGGACCTCGGCCTCTTGCGGCCCTGGCTGGTGGTACTAGTATTTGTCCATCCTGCCCAGTAACACGTGTCCTAACCATCTGTGAGAGAATAGAATAACAGAAGTTTAGTTACCATAATCAACAAATTCATACGACAAAATTCAAGAATGTGAAGTTTCCTAAGGGTTCGGCAACCTCTCAATAATAAGCACAGATGTCTCCGTACTGATCCGCAAGACTCTACTAAGCGTGCTCATGACTCGTGAGACCTATGTAACCTGGGCTCTGATACCAACTTCTCACGACCCAAAACCAACCGTCTTGATGGCGCCTATCGTGGAACTAGGCAAGCAACTACTCAACCATCTCAACATAGTAAATACTTTGAAAATATATAAGAAAGCAATTAATATTTAAGAAAACCTTTTTGAAATAGAAATAAATTTGTAACAGAATATAATCTATCCCAAAATCGGAGTGTCACCGAGTACATGAGCATCTATACCAGAATACAATCTACTACAATGTCTAAGGAATAAGAACTTAAATACAGATAAAGATAATGAAGGAGAGTGAAGGCCTGCGAATGCCATGCAGCTACCTCGACAGTCTTCGAGATCCTGACTCCTCAATCAGCAGCCGCCGTGACCAAAAACACCTGGATCAGCACATGAGGTGTAGGGTGTAGCATGAGTACAACAAACGCAATAAGTAACAATTCCAACCTTTGGACTAAAAGGTAGTGACGAACTCAACTAGCACAGTTCAATATAGAAATAACAGTGCAAAAACGTAGGGATGCTTTCAAGTTCAACAGATAACTCAAAATAGTAAAATAGATCAAATTTGAAGTATATGAAGAACATAACTCCTTTACTTCTACATTCCAATGCACATGTTGTATATGATGCACCATGCTGACAGCCTCATGTTCTCACACTCTCAAATTCTCAATCACTCGGTACTGTATATGGCCCATACGGCCCAGGGAAGATCCATCCCATAATATATACATCACTGACCATCAGTCACCCAGTACCAATTACGGCTAATCCAGCCCGTGGAGAAGATCCATTTCCAGGTATATAATGCTTCGGACATGATCCATGTCCAGGGAAGATCCATCACTCAATAATATCAACCGCGCTTACTAGGGGTGTGTGCAGACTCAGGAGGGGCTCCTTCAACCTAAGCGCTATCATAAATCAATATAACCGTTGCGGCGTACAGCCCGATCCCATAAATGTCACTTATAATCAGGATCTTAGCCTCAATCCGTCATCAATCTCTCCAATCTCACTCACGAGCTCACAAATGTCATGAAACTAGCCTGAACATGATGATATGATGTATCAATAAATAAGAACAAAGACTGAGATATGATATGAAATGAATGAATATGACTTTTCGTAGTAGGCTCGCTCATAGCTGCTCGGCCATACTAGGCTTTGTATCTCGGCCATTCTGGTCTCGCTCATAGGCGCTCGGCAACAGTAGGCTCAGTATATAACTTACCATCTGATCAGAGGTTGCCCAATAGGGTCCTGCCCATCGATTATAGCTCGATGGTGGTAAAAATACTGTAATACTATATATATAGACTATTTTCTCTCTTGGCTGAAAGAAGACAAAACTAAACTGCATATAAAGTCCCGATAAGGGGTAATACTGTATCTTATGAGACTAGGATAATGTACATAAAATCAGGAATAAGAACTTCTCTTTATGCCTCGTTATCAAATGCATGTAGTTAAAGGATCATGCCAGAATAAAGGAAGGGTTTAGCCTTAACATACCTTAACTCTATTGAGTCCTTAATACCTTCCAAGAAATTCTTCAAGCAACTCAAGTCAATCTATAACAGCATAAGGAGATTCAAAATCAGTGTTGAGTAAAGGCTAAGTCCGTGACGTAAACTAGTAGCTTGTCTTAGGAAAATTTGGGCAGCATCTCCCCTGTAACAAGGCCCTCCTCCAAGACCATATACCAACAACAACAAGAACACAACAAGAACATGTATGCATCATTTTCCAACTTATCTCCATCATAATATACCACAAAACAACCCACATACCCTAATCACTTTATACATAAAACGACAACAAAAGTAGTGCCAAATGTCACGCCCCAAACCTAGGGAGGCGTGGTTGGCACTCGGTGCCGTACTGGCCTGAGCGAACCATTCTATAAATCATTCTTTTTGTGATTATTGTGGGCCAATGTGGCAACAACTTGTAGTGCATAACTGGAAGCACGCGAACACTGTATTAATAAACTATCGTTCTTAAAACATGAATATATATGGGTCATCGAGGCCTCTGACATATTGTATATGAACCTCTGTCTACAAAGCCTCTAAGATTATTTGACATACAATTTGACAGGGTACCGGCCTACCCATAAGTCTGTAGCAAAATTCTGACACGATGACTCATAGACTCGGCTGCACTGCGAATGAGGTGGAGTCTTACCGATCCTACGCTGAATGCCAATCTCGTCTACTATGAGGGCACATCAAACTGATTATCTATACCTGCAGGTATAAATGCAGCATCCCCAACAAAAGGAGTCAGTACGAATAATGTACTGAGTATGTAAGGCAGAACTGAAACATAACCATAATTCAACATTAATTAAAGACATATAAGAATCAACCTGAATCTCTAAAGTGCCACCGTATATGCATTATTATTATAATCATATATATAGAATGCTTCTCTTTGAGACTATTATCCATATCTTATGATGCATGACTACCCAACTGATCACTGGTAACTTCCCGACCGGCTGTCGCACGGTGGTAAATGTATGACTGCCAAACCGGTGGTAAATAATGATACATAACTGCCCAATCGGTGGTAACTGCTCGACCAGCCGTAGCCCGGTGGTAAATGCATGTCTTCCTAACCGGCCATAGCATGATGGTAAATGAAGATGCATGACTGCCCAATCGGCTGTAGCACGGTGGTAAATGAATGACTGCCCAACCGGCCGTAGCCGGTGGTAAATGAATATACTTGTATCACTATACGATAAACATTAACATCTTTATCATATGCCTCAATAGGGAGCTAGAAACATACTTAGACATGATTGAATATCACTTTAGGGGAATGAATAACATAGACATCCTTAACTGCTAAGAGTAGAACCACTTATGGAATATCATTACGTTTACGTATCCTTACTTGGATCATGCCAAAAGAAAAAAGGATGAGCCTTAACATACCTGAGCCGATTCTCTTGACAATCCATCTAACACAGATCAGTTGGGACAATATGTAATGGCGGATCGAAATACGGAGAACTCCATATGATATTCTTGAGAAAGATTGTGCCGTACTCCCTTAGAATCGAAATCTCACGTTGCGATAACATTAGGTAGACTTCGTATGAAATCTTTGAATCAATTTTGTTGTTATTGCAACATTAGCTTTGCTGAAGCTTTAAGAATGAGAATTCCATCCTAATATGCATTTCTCCTTAATGAATTAGGGGGGTGGGGGTGATTGTATCATAGTTAAGAGACACCAATTTTTTAGCAAGGTTGAATTACTTAGTTTCTTATCTAAATGCCACCTTATCAAAGTGATTTAACAGTCACTTTAATGAATCGCATGTTACTACCACGTGATGTTCTTATCCAAAATATTTTAGATAATTACCAATTTACCCGCATAATTAAGAATTATCTCAAATTACTTAAAATATTATTCACTTTTAACACACTTTATACATCTTACTATCATGGTCATGTGGTACCATATAAAATAAATACATACACTATTATTTTATTAAAACATCCATGTATGTGTGTGTTTGTGTGTGTGTGTATATATATATATATATATATATATATATATATATATATATATTCTCAAGTTCTAATTTTCCTAATCTCATATAAAGAGTAAAAATATTCGTACGCTTAATTCTTAAAATGGTAAAATGATAACCTTCTTTTCTTGTGAGAAAACAATTTCTATCTTTACAATAAAGAAAATCTCATAAACTTTCTCATATTATGTGTATAATTGAAAGTAGTAATACTAAAAACTATATAAAATCATATTTTTTTCAAACTGTTTTACAAAAATATTCCACTCAAAATACCATATCA
>NW_017672259.1:78505-106965 GCF_001879085.1 Nicotiana attenuata | reverse complement strand
ATATATATAATGGTATCAAGGTTGTTAAACGTACGGGGTCTTACAATGACATAGTCACAAATCCTTTATAACCTCGTGAATAGTCTTAATCCCTTCAAGCTCATATGTATTACTATGACTTATCCTAATATTAAAGTACGGGATGTAACACCAAACAACCTAAAAAATGTAACGATGAACGGCCAGCCCACCATTCTGTCTTTATGTGGTGTTTTTCCACATCTTTTCTCCTCTAAAACGCCATCAAACATCAGCAAAAGAGGCCAACACAAATGGACTACAAAACAGTCCACTAAAAGTGAAACAAATCGAACTCAGAGCTTCCGATCACCATCCCGTGAGTTCTAACTATTAGGAAACGAATTTATCAACATTTCTTGACATTTGAAAGATTAAATACAGAAAGTATGCATTTTATTAACTATGAAGTACCTTTCAAAACTCAAACTACAAAGAAAAAGAGAAGCGATATAGCGATACTTACGTCGTAGGGATCGTTCTAATGTTATCGCTTCTTGATTTTGTACCCGGGATGTTAATCTTCTTTAGAACCCTTGTAGAGAGCTTAAGGGTACGTTTTTGGTGGTTCTCTGGTCGTGTTCTTTTTATAATGAAGAGAAAGACGATTTAAAACCCTATATATATCAACTTTTGAAAAGTCAAAGAGGTGCTAGCTTGCCACCCTAGCATTGGCCCTTCTTCGGACGCTTATATCTTTTTATCCGGATATCATATGAATGAATGGTTAAGAGCGTTAGAAAATAAATTCCAAGACCTTCAATTTGGTATGTAATATGTCCCAAAAACACCTCATATAACACACGGAACGTATTGCTCAAAAAGCTTTAGTGACACACCTACTTGTCACCTGTGAAGTCTGTGCAGTCCCGCAAAACTTCAAATATCTCTCTACTCCTATATTGTATCGACAAACGGTTTAGTGATTTATAATCTAGACTCGTAGATCTTAAATTTGGTAGGTAGATCATCCCCTAATTCCAAGTATATTGGGATAAAAGCTCAGCTACATTTAACCTAAGTTTCAACACATTTATGAATGTAACTTGTGATGACCTTTTCCAACTTTTGTTCCACAACTCGCTTGACTTCAAAACATAACACACGTCTATCATACGATTAAAGTAACTCATAACATAATCTCATTATAATTTTAAGCGCCATATTCTCACTCCAAAAGTACATGTTATAATATTCCCAACTTGTCTACTTTCGATGAAACTTATTTTCTTCAATTCGTTTAGTTTCTAAGACTTGCAACCTTCTTGGTACTTGGTATTCATGATCTTAAATATTTGCGACCTCCATGGTAACATGATTAACTTAATTTATGTACTTTCAAAGATGATCTCATTTCTGAGCTTACATCAATTGACTTAAGACGTAATCTTACGTACGAAAACATGGGGTGTAACATCATTTCCCCCCTTGGAACATTCGTCCTCGAATGTTGGCTGATGCGCTTATCACTCTCATAACCCATAGCTGTTACGAATATTTTTATATTGTCCATGCCATCTAGGCAACTGTTCTGTGAATAAATCTGAAGGCTAGGGCATTCCCCCCTTCAGACCTCTTTCTCTGACCACGACTTATTGTCGGAATTCTTCCAATCTCGTAACTGTTGCAACCTTCTGTCATGCAGCCTGTACGACTTTATCCTTGTATGTGCACCTTGCGACTCTTCTATCCTTTTTCCTCTAGCTTTTAGCCAATCTCTAGGCCTCACTTTGGAAACATATACAGAACTATGACAAGTTGTCCCTGTAAGCATCCATAGGTATGCTGAAGTTCTTCGCTTGGTACTTGCCGAACTTATGACTATTGCTATATCTTGTTTCATATCCTCGATTAGTTATGCTTAGGGATTTACTATATCTAGGTAGCTTATACTATACCACAACACTTACTTCGATTTATTATTACCAAGGTCTTCTACCCAACTCCAGGTTACTCTCTCGCTGCTTATTTTATATGTATAAGTCTAACTCCCTTAATGCTTCCTCATTACTATTCATCTTAAGAATGACATCCTAATACCATCTCATTCTTTGGAACATTCATCCATCTTTTATTGATTCACCTTAATGTTTATCTATAATGTACCACTGATAACTTGAAACCTTTTATGTAATATATTGTCACTAGGCTTACGTCTCATCGGGGAACATCTGGAGTTATTTGCTTGATCCACTTAGGGAAAATACTATACTTCAATAACCGTATTTCATAGAGTCCCAATGTGATTCACCTTATGGGGGTATTTTAATCATGTACAATTCATGAAATCCCTTTTCTTTGAATTATTAACCAATCAAAGGCCAGAACGTCATCCTCTTATCTATCACAATTACACCCTTATTCTACTACCAGGGAAGCATTCCCACTTTTCTAAATGCTCCTAGTCTTAAACTCCTTCGAGTTCATTCAAGGTGTACTGAGTTTTTTTTTATAACTTACGGAAACCATCAGCTCTGTTGTTTTGATGTGTTTAATCCCGAGGGCTTACCTATTCTCGTCACCTTCTCACTTACCTTTTCTTATCCTTACTCCCGTCTACCTAAAAACTTGTCGCTCTACCATACTTTAGTTTGCGACCTACACATATCTATTTATACTACTCGCAACCTTCCTTTAACTTGATAGCACCACAGATTTCCATACGTTATTCTGGAACCTCAAGCGAGACATCATGGCGTCTCTAACTCTTCTTTACTCTCTTATCTAGACCTACTGGTATCTAGAAACTATAGGCTAGAAGATATGCCACTGACGACACGACTATCATTTGTGGATACTGAATCACAGTGCTTCTAACCCTCTATTTGAAGTCTGGACTATTCACAACCTTCTGCACTTGAGTATCTCGTACCTTCTTCACCTTTACCTTACTTACCTTTAAATCTAGCATCGTATTTTCTGTCTTTTTCATAACTACCCTTCAACATAGGTGGAATTCACATCCACAACTTGAAGCTCTACTATAATACTTGTACCTCTAGTGCATAAACAATCCAGCGGGAGCTTCATACTTACTCCTTATGAGGCTGGTACTTTTCTAACTAGCTTTATCATAGAGGCATTATAGAATATGACTGATGTACTATCTCTTTTGTACCTCTGATAATATGAGTGATTCTACAATGTTCTGAATCATGATTTATATACTCATCGGGGTCTAATAATCAGACTCCTAATTCACTTAGCTGATGTAACCCTTTAGTTTCCTCTTCTATCTCGGCCTTTAAGTAGGCTTACGATATTAGTTATTACTTTAGCCCCTCATGGACGCTATGGAACATCCATGATATAACCTTCTAGCAAATTCAAGGTTTTGTCTGTGACGTGGACTCAATTCTTTCTTTTAACTTATACTAGAGTCTCTTATAGTTGTATCATTGTTAACATATGTGCTGCATGGATAACACTCCGCAATCTTAAGCGCGTTCATAACATAACTAACTCTGGGTCATTGATCGAATAATTCCTTTCGTGCCTTTTCAGCTTTCATTAAAAGTAAGCAATTACTTTTCTTGGTCGTTCTGCCACTTGTTGCATGAATACTTGTCTTATCTTAGTGCTCACATATATTGGATTTTTGTGCAACTCATATAATCTCGAATATTACTTTGGATTTTACTTCCCGTTCCTTAGTCACAATAGGTACCACTTTCTTATAGAGTGCATACGATGTTGTAGTGATAATGTTGTTACAAGACCATTATTTATTTAGGTCACTATGCTTAGTTTGAAGCCTTCATCCTTATTTCTCAGCTAGTCTTTCATTGTAGCATTTATGGAAGACTCTTTTACTCTTATAAAGTTGTGAGCTTATCACATCATATACCTGATGGAATTTCTGATGTTCTTACTCATCTATAAATATCCTTAGTTACATACCTCCGTGGCCTTGTTCTCGTAGGGTTACTTCTAAAATCAATTTTTTTTGTCTCCCCCGTGGCACTCGCTTTTATTTCCGTAACACCTTTACGGCACTATAACCACCTCAACTCCTACCTGAATATTTCTCAAGTATTACGATGTCGTATTTGCGAGACTAAATTCCCTATGTTGGGGTTCACTATGTTTATCTTCCACAATCTGCTAATTTATTTGTATCCTCTTGTCTAGCCATAACTAGGCTCTTCTTGAATCAACTACTAACTACTCGTTGGACCATTATCATGTTTATATTCCACGTAATCTCTCTTGGGTTATTTCCTTTGTCTTAACTTACGTCTCGCACTGGCTCCTTATGTATCAAGTATTCATTCGCACTTATTTATCAATAACATCTTGGGAGGGAACTCTTACTACATCTCCCTGCCATCGTGCTTGTATAATGTTCTGGAGTCATAACATATATGTAGGATCTGAATAAATGCAATCTCACCCCTTTCATTTTGCCGCATCCTTCCTTTACTAGTCCATAGTTACCTCTTCATCTTTGGCATCTTTTCACATCTTCACTGACTCTTACTCGCCTTGCGGAAATCCTTCTATACTAGGGATAACTGAATTTCTTATGCGCGAGGGTGATTCCTTGTGTAACTGGCACACTTAGCCCCTTAAGCATAACTCTTCTCACGTTGCTTGCTTTAGGGAAGCGTCTTCCTGAATGACCTTTAAAGGTTATTCTTCCTTTGACCATTCTATCATTTTCGAAACGCGATTTCTAAAATTCTTACGATGCCGACTATTATTGAATCCTTCGGTCCCTAAATCATGTTCGATTTTTTTTCTTGTTTAATAGCCTATGTTGATTTATAATACTCCGTGGGGTCTAACTTAGCCTTCTGGAAATTACTTTGGAGTCACCAACTCATTTTCTCGCAATGAGGATATGACTTTATGGCTTATACTCTTTTGTTGTCTCAAGGCCTGTCACCTCTTGTCTTTTCCTTTACTTGATTATAGACTATGTCATCCTCCCATATTATGATTTGTCGTTACCACCCTTTTATCACATCTTACTCATAATGCTTCATTTACTCTTTTCTTATTCTCCTGCTAATAACTCTGTCTATCACTTTATTCTGAAAACTTCAACAAAACATTCTTTCACTTTTATCTCCCCTTGCTCCATCTCACTGGCTCTTCGGGTCGCCTACTATTTCTCTTTTTTCTAGGGGCGAGAGTCATACTAAATAAAATATTTGTCCCTTCTAGGATGCCACTACATGTCTTCTGATATTTTCTAACGTTCTAGTATTCATATCTGACTGTACTATTCTAGAGTGCACCATATAGCATGCAGGACCTAATAGGGCCTGAAACAGGGCCACGTCGTCAAGAGTTGTCTCTCTACTAATGCCCTTACATGCTACTGCATTAGCCCTCTGGCTAGCTGTAATTTTTCTAATTGCAATCATCTCTATAATTAGCAAACATAAGTCTTGGCTCAATATTGAGGATACAGGATGGGAAAACAAATGTGAGGATACACATCTAGATTCATTATGTTTATTCTTGGAATATCAAAGGGAAGATGGCCAAGGTTGCAACAAGCGAAGATTACATATGGGCCTCATTTGCAATCACTTAGCACGGTTAGTTTTTATAACTCATTTTAGTTGCTTCATTAGTTTGCAAATTGTAATATCAGTGTTGAGCACCTCGCCCAACATTGATAATAGGAATTATTTACTCGTCAAAGTTTATTTCTTTCATCGTGTAAGACCTCCTGACACTTTATTATTTTTGTTTTCCTATATATAAAAAAACTATTCCTAGGCACCTTGCCTAGTGGATGAGCTAAAATAAAAATAAAATAAAAAGTCTTGGCTCGAACTTTTATGACTCAGCTCTATAGCACGATGTGAAATTGAAAGCAGGGTAACGGACTCCTAAATGCGTTGTAGCTTCCTTTTTATATAATGTGGTGCACAAAACATCTATAAACAAGGCTCTACTAGACACTACTTGTAGACTCCCTAGGACAGAACTGCTCTGATACCAAGTTTGTCACGCCCCAAACCTGAAGAGCCGTGGCCGGCACCCGACACCATACTCGGCCCGAGCGTACCACTCTTTAATTGTGAACTCTGAAGGAGTAACCCTCAACTTTGGCCGATGAGGCCATATTCTGAATCAAATAAAAATAACGCCTACATCAACACCTACCAGTCGAGCATTCAGATGGATCCCTATGAGGCATTATAGGGGAGGCGGTTCCGATCGCGAGTTGGATGGTTCGAGCCTGGGGAGGCTCGGTTATTGGGTACGGATTTGGTACGGATGCTTTGGATAAGGTCAAGATTATTTAGGACCGACTTCACATAGCTCAGTCTAGGCAGAAGAGTTATGCCGACCGTAGAGTTCGTGATGTTGCATTCATGGTCGAAGAGTTATGCGAACCTCAGGTTGCAATTGCGACATATGCGCCTGGTCAAAAGCTGAGTTAGACGGGATTTCTCTCATTCTTTCAAATTTTCAAACTTAGAAACCCTGGAGGGGATTTTCCCAAGAGCTCTTCTTCCCCCAATTCATTGGTAAGTGATTCTAGCCTACTTTCTTTCACTTTTCCATCACATTTCATAAGATTTCAACCTAAAATCTAGGATTTTCATGGTAAAAATTGGGGGTTTGGGTAGAATTAGAAATTTTTGTAAAATTTGAATTTAGACCTCAAATTGAGGTCGAATTTCAAAATAAATCGCATTATTGGGCTTAGGGGTGAATGGGTAATCGGGTTTTGGTCAGAATTTTAGGTCTGGACCAAGCAGGCCTGGGAGTTGACTTTTGTTGACTTTTTAAATAACGACCTGAATTGAACCATTTTCATTGTAGGTAGTTCCTAAGGCTTATTTTGAATCGTTTGGTTGATAATCTGCTAGATTTGGTTGGTTCGTAGGCTTTTTCGAAAGGCAAAGCCATGGCTGATCTTTGAGTTGATTTTTGGAGAAAGGTAAATATCGTCGTTAACCTTGACTTGAGGTATGAGGACTTGTTTGCCTATTTGCTATGTGTTTAATTGTTGTGTACAACGTATATGTGAGGTGACGAGTACATATGCGTTGTTGTTGGGTTAGAGCATGCAGTTGGGACTTGTTTCTTGTAATTTATTTCTTTCTTTGACCATGATACCATGCTTAGACTAGTTAATTGTTAAATTAATAGTTCTTTCCACATTTATGGGCTATCTGTTATAATCGAGTATTGCTTCTGAAGTTGAGGATTGGTATTGTGGAACCATTGTTGACGTAAGGTTTGTTCTTGTTTATTCTATCTCTCTGTTGTATATTCACTATTACATGGTAAGGGAGAGTGTTAAAGAACGGATGGTGATGACGTGCCGATTGTTGTTGCAATTATTGATTTATACATAGTGAGAAAGAGAGTTAATGCACGAATGGTGATGTCGTGCCATATTTGAGAGTTAAAGTACGAAGGGTGATGCCGTGTTGTATCTATTGTTTCATGATTAAATTGAGAGTAAAAGCACGAAGGGTGATGTCGTGACGTATTTATCATTTTATGGAGAGAATGAGAGTAAAGGCACGAAGAGTGATGTCGTGCCATTATTTCTGTTTCATGGTGAGGCTGAGAGTTAAATTACGAAGGGTGATGCCATGCAATTTCATTCATTATGTTTATTCATTTTATTTGTTGAAAGTTTACTGACTATTTCTTGTTATCATTCCCTGCTGTTGTTACCGTATCTTGTACCCCTTTTGCATGTCCCCTCCCAATAATACTTTTTTAGCCTTTATTTGTTGTTATGTTGTACATATATTGTTACCTGCATAGGTTTAATTACGTGGGTATCTTGTCATAGCCTCGTCGCTACCTCGTTGAGGTTAGGCTCGACACTTATGGAGTACATTGTGTCAGTTATACTCATACTACACTCTGCACTTCTTGTGCAGATTTTGGTATTGGTCCAAGTTGTCCATGAGGCGCTTCATCTCGTATCTGCTTACTTGGAGACTCGAGGTAGATCTGTTAGCGTCCTCAGACCTTGAAGTCCCCTTCCATATCCCCTTTTTACTGCTCTTTTCGTTCGAGATAGTTGTGCATATTTCAAACCTTATTTGTAGAGACTCTAGAAGCTCGTATACTTGTGACTCCAGATCCGGGCTATACTTAGATGTTGTTTGTTATTATGCCACTTCGTATTTTGTTTTATTTCCATGTTGGTTTGATTGGTTTTACTTATTGAATTGATTTAAAATTGGCTTAAGGATTCTCTAACGTTGGCTTGCCTAGCAAGTGAAATGTTAGGCGTCATTACGGTCCCGAAGGTGGGAGATTCCGGGTCGTGACAAATTGGTATCATAGCGCTAGATTGCCTAGGTCTCATGCATCATGAGCAGGCTTTGTAGAGTCTGGAGGATCGGTACGGAGATGTTTGTACTTATATTCTAGAGGCTATGATGTTTAGGAACAAATTTCACTTCCATTCTTCTCTGTCGTGCGATTTTATTCTCTCGTTGATAATTTAACTCTTCTACTCTTGTTCTCTCACCGATGGTGAGGACACACATAGCATCTTCAGCTGGACAACAGCCGGAGCTGTCACGCCCCAAACTCGGGGAGCGCGATCGGCGCTCAACCGAGTGAACTCGGTCAAGAAAGCCCTCTAGAATACTTTCTACCCCAACTCACACATGATTTAAAGAGAATACATAACTTCGTTAATTAACCAATAAGGAGATCATGTAGACAATACCAAATTCATTACCTTCAGTTACTTTATTTAATAAGTCTCAAAATACACACACTTTCATGATTCAAAGTTGAACAAATGAGTCAATCACAACACAACTTCTTTGACATTCCCATCACCCATATACAACCCACACTATGCTTGCGGAGCCTCTAAAAGATCCAAAAAGTACAATGATAGTGCCGACAACGAGGCTCCGGCTATACCTCAAAACATAGCAATACACACGAAACAAAAGATGCACAACCTCGAAATGAGATGGGGCTCACCAAGTCAGCTAGGAAGAATGAGTATCGCTATCACTGGTCAATATCCTCCGCTGTGGAACCACCTACATCCATTAAAGGTGTAGTGGCCCCGGCAATAGGGATGTTAGTACATGTCGAATAGTACTAGTATGAAAACCAAACACCTAATCAAGAACTTTGAAATACAACATGAATATATTGAATCAGGGTGAAAATAGAATAGCATAGATAGCCATTAAAGTCAAAGCAAATTTATCAAGAGCTGTCAATAACATTTATAAATTTTAAGACGAGATCCTCTATAACCATCTTTACACAAAGCGTCCCTGCCGCCTCACCCCAATGTATGCGGGTGGAGGTGAAAGAACAATACCACAACTCTACTCAAGCGGCCCTGCCGCCTCACTCCAATGTATGCTGGTGGAGGTATAAGCACAATACCACAACTCTTCTCAAGCGGCCCTGCCGCCTCACCCCAATATATGTGGGTGGAGGTGTAACAATGATGCCAATACGTACACAAGCATCCCTGTCACCTCATCCCAATATATATGCGGGTGGTGGTGTAACAACAATACCAAAATCCTACACAAAAGCGGCCCTGCCTCCGTAGCCCAATATGTGCGGGTGGAGGTGTAATCTCAATCACAATTTCTACACAATTAGGCATAATAACTTCCATATGAAATACGACTTAAAGTTATAACATGTAGATACACAATCCATAGTTTGGAACACATCCTCAATCAATAGTACAACATAATAAGAGCATTTGACACATGAATTGAACATATATCTTTGTCACAAAGCTTATTCGGAATAATTGATTTATAATAAACATCTTGGAACTTACAAGGGTAATGTGGAGTTCAATTCATAAAGAAGATTTTAGCCAACATACCTCACTTGAGCTTCCTTAAACTCTAAAATGTTCTGAAAATCTTAGCAACTTTAATCTATTTTAGAAATGTAACAAATTGAACCAAAATTAGGAAGATGCTCATGGTTCTAGCTGATTTGAGCATTTTATCAAACACTAGGTGTGCATTAAGGTTTCAAGGTCCTTTTATGGAGGATTCCATCATCCCACAACCCATTTTTTTACCATTTTTAGCTCAACAATCTCCCTACATCCCTTGATAACACATGCAGGCAAAATAAAAACTCTCATACCGAAGAATTATCTTACTAATCACCCATTTCTAGTTAAATTTCGAAATTAAGGGCTAGGGTGTATAATCTTACCTTTTGGTTGAAGACCTAGTGAGTTTTCCTTGGTAATCTTCCAAGATTTGGGCAAGAATTGAAGAACAAATTGTTGAAGAACTCTCTCCTACTTTAGGGCACTCTCTCACCCTCAAAATATCAGACTTTTGCTCAAAAAATGGTACATATCATCTATTTAATGAAGTAGGGTCGGGCTATAAAAACCTAAAAATGAAGCTCCGAGACAGGATCTGTGGTCGCATATGCAACCGCATAATGCATCTACGGTCTGCGAAATGGACCGGAAAATGGACCTCCTGAACTGGGCATTTCTGCTTGGGTATGTGGTCGTTATGCGGCCCCCACACTTGTTCCGGGGTCGCACAATGCACTGCAAACCTGTTCTGCGGTCGCATAGTCGACCGAAAAAGGGCATCCAAACTTGCCCAATGTTTGCCTCACTCTGCGGCCATTCTGCAGCTCGCAGAGTTGTTGTGCGGTCGCATAGTGGATCGCAAAAATGTCTGGTTCTACCAAAACAATTTGTTACTCCTAGCGCACTGTTCAACCCAAAAAGTCACCTCGGCACCATGAAATTCCGGATTTTAGGTGAAATTTTTACGGGGCCTTACAGGAGCCCCCAGCAGCAGCTCCTACAAGGGGCAGAAGTGGAGGCCGGGGTCACGCCAGAGGCCGAGGCAGGGGCGGAGCTAGCCTAGAGCTCGAGCAGCAACACTAGTAGTGGAGCGTCAAGTGGATTTTGACGAGGATGTTCCAGCTCAGACGGTACCTGTTGGACCAGCTCAGGTCCCGGAGGTGTCCATCGCCACCCTAGTGCTTCATGACGCGCTAGTCAATTTGGTGGGCCTTATGTAGAGTGTAGCCCAGGCCGGTACATTTCCTTTAGCACCAGCCGTCTCTCAGGCTGGGGGGGAGCATAGACTCTCGCTACTCACACTCCGGAGCAGATGGCTCCCCAGTATCAGACACCAGCAGCCCTACCAGCTGGGGCAGTTCAGCTGGTTGTTGCAGCACAGGCCGGTGATGGACCCGCCATATCTTCTGAGGGCTTATTGAGATAGGACAAGTTCACAAAGCTCTTCCCAGTTCAATTTAGTGGTGCACCTTCTGAGGACCTACAAGATTATCTTGACTGCTGCCATAAGGTGCTGCGGAAAATTGGTATAGTTGTGGCCAATAGGGTTAATTTTATTGTATTTCAGACGACAGGTTCCGCCAAGAGGTGGTGGAGGGATTATATGTTGACCAGACCAGCTGGGTCGCTTGGACTTACTTGGGATCAGTTCTCACAGCTATTTCTAGAGAAGTTCCTCCCTATCACATTGAGAGAGGATTACCGCAGGCAGTTTGAGCATCTCTAGCAGGGCAGTATGACTGTTACTCAGTACGAGTCCCGTTTTGTGGACCTAGCCCGTCATGATATTCTTCTGCTTCCTACCAAGAGAGAGAAAGGGTGAAGAGGTTTATTGAGGGACTCAATCACCCTATCAAGCTACAGATGGCCAAGGAGACTGGGGGTGAGATTTCTTTTAAGACAGCTACTAGTGTCGCCAGGCAAATCGAGATGGTTCTTTCACATGAGAGAGGGCAGGGGTCTGATAAGAGGCCTCGTCATTTTGGTGGGTTCAGTGGTGCCTCGTTTGGAGGCAAGGGTACTTTGGTAGTGGCCATCCTCCCAGGCCCTTTCATTCAGAGCTCCAGGCATCATATAGTGCTTCTGGTGGTCGTGGCCCTCATATGTCTCATTCCGACCAGCTAGCCTACAGTGCACCACTAGCTCCTATTAGTGAGCCTCCACTCTAGGGTTTTCAGGGTTGTTACTCAGGTTGACAGGGTCAGTTTTAGGGTTAGAAGTCACAGCAGCCGAGGTCTTGTTATACTTGTGTTGATCCGAGGCACATTGCTAGGTTTTGCCCTCGGACACCAGGCAGCTCACATCATCAAGGTTCTCGTGCCATGGTTCCTACACCGGTTACTTCACCGCACACTCAGCCAGCTAGAGGTAGGGGTCAGGCAGCTAGAGGTGGAGGTGAGGCCATTAGAGGTGGAGGTTAGGCCGCTAGAGGTGGAGGCTAGCCAGCTAAGGCCCGTCCTAGAGACGTAGTTCAGAGTGGAGGGGCCATGCCCCAATTTTATGCTTTCTCAGCTAGGCCTTAGGCTGAGTCATCTGAGTGTTATCACAGGTATTGTTCCAGTTTGCCATAGTGATGCTTCAGTTCTATTCGATTCGGGCTCTACTTATTCCTATGTGTCATCCTATTTTGCTTCATATCTGGTTGTGCCTTGTGATTCTTTGAGTGCTCCAGTGTATGTGTCCACACCTGTGGGAGATTCTATTATTGTAGATCGTGTCTATCATTCGTGTGTAGTTACCATTGGGAGTCTTGAGACTAGCGTAGATCTTCTACTTCTTGATATGGTTGATTTTGATGTCATCTTGGGTATGGATTGATTGTCACCTTATCATGCTATTTTGGATTGTCACGCCAAGACGGTGACCTTAGCCTTGCTGCATTTTCCTCGATTAGAGTGGAGAGGAACTTCTAGCCATTCTTCTAGTAGGGTTATCTCTTATGTGAAGGCTCGACGTATGGTCGAGAAGGGGTGTCTAGCTTATTTGGCTTATGTCCGCGATTCTAGTGCGGAGGTTCCTTCCATGGATTCAGTACCAGTTTTTTGTGAGCTTCCAGAGGTGTTTCATGCGGATCTGCCGGGGATGCCACCCGGCATAGATATTGACCTCTGTATTAATTTGGCTCCGGGCACTCAGCCCATTTCTATTCTGCTATGGCCCCGCCAGAGTTGAAATAATTAAAGGAGCAGTTGCAAGATTTACTAGATAAGGGCTTCATTAGACCTAGTGTCTCACCCTGGGGTCCGCCTGTGTTATTTGTTAAGAAGAAAAATGGATCGATGAGGATGTGCATAAACTATCGGTAGTTGAACAAAATCACCATAAAAAACAAGTATCCATTACCGAGGATTGATGACTTATTTGATCAGCTTCAGGGTGTCAAGGTGTTTTTGAAGATTAATTTGAGGTCTGGCTACCATCAGTTGAAGATTAGGGCATTTGATGTCCCTAAGACAACTTTTCGGACTCGGTATGGGCATTATGAGTTTCTAGTGATGTCATTTGGGCTGACAAATGCCCTAACAGCATTTATGGATTTAGTGAACCGGGTGTTCAAGCCTTATTTGGATTCCTTTGTGATTGTGTTTATTGATGATATCTTGATCTACTCCCGTAGTCGAGAGGAGCATGAGCAGCATCTTCAAATTGTACTTCGGACTCTGAGATTGCCAGTTATATGCCAAGTTTTCAAAGTGCGAGTTTTGGATGGACTCGGTCGCTTTCTTAGGGCACGTAGTATCGGCAGAGGGCATTCAGGTGGATCCTAAGAAGATTGAGGCAGTTCAAAACTGTCCTAGACCCACTTCAACAGTGGAGATTCGGAGTTTCTTAAGTTTGGAGGGATATTACCGTCGGTTCATGGAGGGGTTTTCATCTATAGCAGCCTCATTGACTAGGTTGACCCAGAAGGGTGCCCCGTTCAGATGATCAGATGAGTGTGAGGCGAGCTTTCAGAAGCTCAAGACTGCTTTGACTACAGCGCCAGTGTTGGTGTTGCCCACAGGTTTAGGATCTTATACGGTGTGATGCATCTCGTATTGGGCTTGGTGCAGTAGTGATGCAGGATGGCAAGGTTATCGCATATGCATCGCGATAGTTGAAGGTTCATGAGAAGAATTACCTGTTCATGACTTAGAGTTGGCATCCATTGTACATGTGCATAAGATTTTGAGGCACTCTCTTTACAACGTGTCGTGCGAGGTATTCATAGATCATCGGAGCCTGCACTATTTGTTCACACAGAAGGATCTCAATTTGAGGTAGAGGAGGTGGTTGGAGCTATTGAAAGACTATGACATCACCATCTTGTATCATCCCGTGAAGGTCAATGTGGTGGTTGATGCCTTGAGTAGAAAGGTAGTGAGTATGGGCAGCCTTGCGTACATTCCAGTCGGTCAGTGACCACTTGCATCAGATGTTCAGGCTTTGAACAATCAGTTTGTAAGGTTGGATGTCTCAGAGCCCAGTTGTGTTCTAGCTTGTACAGTAGCTCGATCTTCTTTGTTTGAGCGCATCAGGGAGCGACAGTATGTTGACCCTCATTTTCTTTTCCTTTGAGAGATAGTGCGGCACGGTGGTGCCAAGCAGGTTACTGTTGGAGATGACAAATTATGTAGGGTCGTATTTGTGTAAAGATGGACTTCGTGAGTTGATTCTTTAGGAGGCCCACAGTTCCTAGTATTTTATTCATCCCGGTGCCGCCAAGATGTATCAGTACTTGCAGCAACATTATTGGTGGAGGAGGATGAAGAAGGTTATGTGGCATATGTAGCTCGGTGTCTAAATTATCAGCAAGTAAAGTATGAGCAGCAGAGACCTGGTGGTTTGCTTTAGAAGTTATAGATTACTAAGTGGAAGTGGGAACGAAATGAACATTCACCCTTATTACTCCTTGTTGCGGCGTGCAACCCGATCCCACCAGTCCACCCTTATTACTCCTCAATATATCACCCCTATTCCTCCTGTTGCAGCGTGCAACCCGATCCCACCTGTCCACCCTTATTACTCTTTGTTGCGGCGCGCAACCTGATCCTACCAGATAATCAGTACCAATCACAAAATTAGAGCAAGTATTTCACAAGTTAACTCAAATCCTCCACAACACTTATACCTCAAACCAAAACAACGGAAGATCACTAAATTATGAAACTTCATCAGTTAATACTACACAGCGAGACCAACCAAAGTGTACCATGAAGCACCAATAAACCAACGTAAACCAATAGTTTGATGTAATAAAACTACGGAACAATTAATAACGTCAATAGAGAAACAACATTTAGCAAGAAGCAATTAAACATGGAAGCATCAATTAGCAAGTAGCAATTAAGACAGGAAAGCAATATATATTAGGAAATGGGGAAGGGAACAGGCTAAACGTGATATTTGGCGATGCATAGGTGCTCGTCACCACACCTATACGCCACACACATGGAATTTCACATAGCAAGTAAGTCGGAGATCCCTAATCCCTCGGATCAGGGTTCGACCAAACACTTACCACAATAACCCATACTGCATGGAACTTCCTCTAAGTCCGTGGGAGTTCAACAACGAAATCCATAGTGATATGCTCCCACTTCCACTCAGGAATCTCAATCTTCAGAAGCAAACCACCAAGTCTCTGATGCTCGTACTTTACCTGCTAACAATTCAAACACCAAGCTACATATGCAACAATATCCTTCTTCATCCTCATCCACCAATAATGTTGCCGCAAGTCCTAATACATCTTGACGGTGCCCGGATGAATAGAATACCGGGAACTATGGGCCTCCTCTAGAATCAACTCACGAAGTCCATCCACATAGGCACACAAACTCTACCCTATATCCTCAAGACTCCGTCATCTCCAATTGTAACTTGCTTGGCATCTCCGTGCCGAACTGTGTCCCTAAGGACAAGCAAATGAGGATCATCATACTGCCGATCTCTAATACGCTCAAATAATGAAGACCGAGCGACTGTACAAGCTAGAACACGGCTGGGCTCAGAAATATCCAACCTCACGAACTGATTGGCGAAAGCCTGAACATCCAAAGCAAGCGGTCTCTCACAGACTGGAATATACGCAAGGCTACCCATACTAGCCAACTGCCTACTCAAAGCATCGGCCACCACATTGGCCTTCGCGGGATGATACAAGATGGTGATATCATAGTCTTTCAATAGCTCCAACCACCTTCTCTGCCTCAAATTGAGCTCCTTCTGCTTGAACAAATGCTGCAAACTCATATGATCTGTGCACACCTCACACGACACGCCATATAAATAATGTCTCCAAATCTTCAGCGTGTGACAATAGCTGCTAGCTTCAAGTCATGAACTAGATAATTCTTCTCATAAATCTTCAGCTGCGCATATTCAATAACCTTGCCATTCTGCATCAACACCGCTCCAAGTCCAATACTAGATGCGTCACATATACCGTATATGGCCCTGAACTTGTGGGCAACACCAACACCGGCACCGTAGTCAAAGCTGTTTTGAGCTTCTGCAATCTCGCCTCACACTCGTCCGACCACCTGAACGGGCACCCTTCTGGGTCAACCTGGTCATCGGGGCTGCTATGGATGAAAGCCCCTCCACAAACCGACAGTAATAACCCGCCAAACCCAAGAAACTCCGGAACTCTGTAGCTGATGTGGGTCTAGGCTTGTCCTAGACTGCCTCAATCTTCTTAGGATCCACCTGAATACCCTCTACTGACACAACGTGACCCAAGAAAGCAACTGAACTCAACCAAAACTCACATTTTGAAAACTTATCATATAACTGGCTGTCTCTCAGAGTCCGAAGAACGATCCGAAGATGCTGCTCATGCTCCTCTCGGCTGCGGGAGTCGATCAAGATATCATCAATGAAAACAATCGTAAAGGAATCAAGATAAGGCTTGAACACCCGGTTTATCAAATCCATAAACGCTGATAGGGCATTTGTCAACCCAAATGACATCACTAGAAACTCATAATGCCCGTACCGAGTGCGAAAAGCTATCTTAGGGACATCGAATGCCCGAATCCTCAAATGATGGTAGCCAGATCTCAAATCAATCTTCGAAAACACATTGGGACCCTGAAGCTGATCAAATAAGTCATCAATCCTCGACAATGGATACTTGTTCTTGATTGTGACTTTGTTCAACTGCCGATAATCTATGCACATCCTCATCGATCATCCTTCTTCTTAACAAACAATACCGGCGCACCCTAGGGCGAGACACTAGGTCTAATAAAGCCCTTATCAAGCAAATTTTGCAACTGTTCCTTCAATTCTTTCAACTCTGGCAGGGCCATGCGGTACGGCGGAATAGAAATGGGCTGAGTGCCCGAAGCCAAATCAAAGCAAAAGTCAATATCCCTGTCGGGTGGCATCCCTGGCAGGTCTGCAGGAAAAACCTCTGGAAACTCCCGAACAACTGGCACAGAATCCATAGAAGGAACCTCAACACTAGAATCACGAACATAAGTCAAGTAAGCCAAACACCCCTTCTCGACCATACGTCGAGCCTTCATATAAGAGATAACCCTGCTAGTAGAATGACCAGGAGTCCCTCTCTACTCTAATCGAAGCAACCCCGGCAATGCTAAGGTCACGGTCTTGGCGTGACAGTCCAATATAGCATGATAGGTGACAGCCAATCCATCCCCAAAATGACATCGAAATCCATCATATCGAGAAGTAGGAGATCTATACTAGTCTCAAGACCCCCAATAATAACCACACACGAGCGATGGACACAATCCATAACAATAGAATCCCCTACTAGTGTGGACACATACACGGGAGCACTTAAAGAATCACGAGGCACAACCAAATATGAAGAAAAATAAGATGAAACATAGGAGTATGTAGACCTCGGATCAAATAAACTGAAGCATCTCTACTACAAACCAAAACAGTACCTGTGATAACTGCATCGGAGGACTCTGCCTCAGGCCTGGCTAGGAAAGCATAACATCGGGGTTGGGCTCCACCACCCTAAACCATATCCCTGGGACGACCTCCTGGTGGCTGGCCTCCACCTCTTGCTGCCTGGCCTCCACCTCTAACGACCTGACCTCCACCTCTAGCGGGCTGACCCCTACCTCTGGCTCCCTGACCCTTACCTCTAGCTGGCTGGGCAGGCGGTGCCGGAATCATGGCACGAGAACTCTACTGCTGCGACTGAACACCCACTAATCTTGGACAGGTCCTCCGGACATGCCCATACTCACCACACTCAAAACATCCATCTGAATACTGCGGCTGGGGAAATTGAGACTGACCCTGACAGGCCGGCTGACCACGATAATAACTCTAAAGAGGAGGTGCTCTGATGGGAGCTGGCGGTGCACTATAAGCTGGCTGCCCTGAATGAGGTACATAAGGACCACGACCCCCTGAAGCTCCATGGGATGTCTGAAGTGCTGAATGAAACGTCCTGGGATGATGGCCTCTACCGAAAGTACCTCGACCTCCAGATGAAGCCCCACTGAATCCACCAGAGTGACGAGGTCTCTTGTCAGATCCCTGACCACCCCCCTGAGCTAAAACCATCTCAACTCGTCTGGCCATATTGGCTGCATCCTGGAAAGAAATCTCACACCTTGTCTCCTTAGCCATCTGCAATCTGATAGGTTGAGCAAGTCCCTCAATAAACCTCCTCGCCTTCTCTCCCTCGTTGGGAAGTATAAGAAGAGCATGACGGGCCAAATCAACAAATCTGGTCTCGTACTGACTGACGGTCATAGAACCTTGCTGAAGGCGCTCAAACTGCTTCTGGTACTCCTCTCTCTGAGTAATAGGAAGATACTTTTCCAAAAATAGTTGAGAGAACTGGTCCCAAGTGAGAGCTGGCGACCCAGCTGGTCTGGCCAAACAATAATCCCTCCACCATTTCTTGGCGGAACCTGACAGGCGAAAAGTAGCAAAGTCGACCCCATTGGTCTCCACTATGCCCATGTTCCGTAACACCTCGTGACAACTGTCCAAATAGTCCTGGGGATCCTCTGAAGATGTACCGCGATAGGTGGTAGTGAAAAGCTTGGTAAACCTGTCTAATCTCCACAAGGACTCAGAAGACATAGCTGATCCATCGTCGGTCTGTGCAAAAACACCCGGTGGGACTATCCCAACTGGCTGAGCTGCTGGAGTCTGAAACTTGGGAGCCATCTGCTCTGGAGTGTGAGTAGCGGGAGTCTGTGCTCCTCCCCCAGCCCGAGAGATGGCTGGTGCTACAGGAAGTATGACGGCCTGAGTAACACTCTCCATAAGGCCCACTAGACGGACCAAAGCATCCTGAAGTACCGGGGTAGCGATGAACCCCTCTGAAACCTGAGTTGGCCCCGCTGGAACGGTCTGGGCCAGAACCTCATCATCAAACTCTACCTCAGGCTCTGCCGCTGGTGCTGCTGCTCGAGCTCTAGCTGAGCCCTGCCCCTGCCTAGGCTCTAGCACGGCCTCGGCCTCGTCTTCTGCCCCTCGTAAGAGCTGCCACTGGGGGCTCGGGCTGCTGATCAGCTGATGAAGCGATACATATTCTCACCATCTGCAAAAGAATAGAGTAGAGAGTTCAATTAGCATTGAGAGATCAAACCGCACGACAGAGATGAATAAAAGTGAAATTGTTCCTAACTCTGTAGCCTCTAGGGGATAAGCACAGACGTCTCCGTACCGATCCCTCAGACCCTACCAAGCTTGTCCGTTTTGTGAGACCTAGGCAACCTAGTGCTCTAATACCAACTTGTCACGACCCGAATTTCCCACCGTCGGGACCGTGATGGCGCCTAACATTGCACTCGCTAGGCAAGCCAACGTTAGAGTCATAATCACCTTTTTCCTTACTTCTTATAATTAAAACTAAACAAAGCTAAATCAATAGAATTAAATGCGGAAGTACATAATTAACTGATTCTCTTCATACTATTAACACAAAAACCGAAACAGTCACCACCCAGAAACTGGTGTCACAACTCACGAACTTTTTACAGATTACGACAAATACTGGTCTGAAGAAAAGAATACATCTGTCTTAAAAGTAAATAAAATAGAGATATAGAATGTAGGAGAGGACGCCAGGGCCTGCGTATGCCTGCAAGACTACCTTGGGTCTCCTGACTGAAGTATCAGCAACCGACCTCTCGATCAGCCACTACCAGCTCTGAAATCTGCATAGAAAGTGCAGAGTGCAGTATCAGTACAACCGACCCCATTTACTGGTAAGTATCGAGCCTAACCTCGACGAAGTATTGACGAGGCTACGGCGGGGCATAAACAACAAATCCTGCAACAGTTTATAATAAAGCAAGAAGAAAATACGGAATAAAATAGGACAGAAACTTGCATTAAATCAATACGGAACCTAGTCTTTCTACCAATACCCAGCTATAACCAATCCTTAAGAGAGTTTCAATACCACAATAATGAATCTTAGCAGAAGAAGAATACATAAATAACAATTGATGCGGCACGCATCCCGATCCCACCATAATCAATAACAAAATGAACACTCACTCTTATTGCTCCTTGTTGTGGCGTGCAACCCGATCCCACCAGTCCACCCTTATTACTCCTCAATATATCACCCTTATTTCTCCTGTTGCGGCGTGCAACCCGATCCCACCTGTCCACCCTTATTACTCCTTGTTGCGGCGCGCGTAGCCCGATCCCACCAGACAATTAGTACCAATCACAAAATAACAACAAGTATTTCACAAGTTAAATTCAAATCCTCCACAACACTTATACCTCAAACCAAAACAACGGAAGATCACTATAATTATGAAACTTCATCAGTTAATACTACACAGCGAGACCAACCAAAGTGTACCATGAAGCACCAATAAACTAACAATGTGATATAATGAAACTACGGAACAATTAATAACGTCAATAGAGAAACAACATTTAACAAGAAGCAATTAAACATGGAAGCATCAATAAGCAAGTAGCAATTAAGACAAGAAAGCAATATATATTAGGAAACGGGGAAGGGAACAGGCTAAACAGGATATTTAGCGACGCATAGGTGCTCGTCACCACACCTATACGCCACACACATGGAATTTCACATAGCAAGTATGTCGGTGATCCCTAATCCCTCGAGTCAAGGTTAGACCAAACAATTACCTCAAGCTAACGGGTATTTGAAATCTCAAATACCGCTTTACCTCTCGATTCCACCTCCAATCTATTCGTATCTAGTCATAACTAACTCAATAACATCGATTCCCACTAAAGAAATAAATTCCAATGCATAATTATAGATTCTTTTTTCCCCAAAAAGTCAAAAATCGACCTCGGGCCCGCTCGGTAAAAATCCAAAATTTGGACCAAAAACCCGATTATCCATTCACCCCCGAGCCCGGATATACAATTGGTTTTGGAATCCGTCCTCAATTTGAGGTCTAAATCCTCAAATTTCGAAATTCCTAAGTTCTACCCAAAAACACCCAATTCCACCATGAAAAACCCTAGATTCTAGGATGAAATTTTGTAAAAAGATGAAATAGATTGAAAGAAATGAGTTAAGAATCATTTACCTATGATTTGGGGATGAACTTGCCCTAGGAAAATTGCCTCTTGAAGTTTAGGTTTTGAAAAATGGGAAAATGAATGAAAAAACTCGTCTAAGACCCTTTTACTCAGCTGCAGATATCGCAATTGCGACATGAGCTTCACAAATGTGAAGCTCGCAAATGCGAAGGAACCATGCAAATGTGAAGCCCTTCACAGTCCTGCTGCCTTCGCAAGTGCGAAGAAAGTGTCGCATTTGCGAACATTGTTCCTCGCAAATGCGAGTAGAAGATCGCATTTGCGATCATACCCCTTCCCAGACTCCTTTCGCAATTGCGAAGATATGTTCGCATGTGCGAACTCTGCTGGCCCAGGCCTTCTTCGCAATTGCAATAAATACCTCGCAATTGCCATGCCTGCTTTGCTCGCATTTGCGAAGCCTGATCTCGCAATTGTGAGATTAGAGGCCTGCAACACACCTGAAGCATACCAGTTGTTTTTCTAAGTTCCAAATCACTCTGTAGCCTATCCAAAACTCTCCCGAGCCCTCGGGGCTCCAAAACAAACATGCACACATGTCTTAAAACATCATACGAACTTGCAGCGATCCAATCGCCAAAATAACACCTAGAATTATGAATTTAGCACCAAATTGCATGAAATTTTCAAGATAGTTTCAAAACTTCTATTTTCTCAACCAAAGGTCCGAATCACGTCAAATCAATTCCGTTTTTCACCAACTTTCACAGATAAGGTTTAAATATCATAACGGACCTGTATCGGGCTCCGGAACCAAAATACGGGCCCGATACCAACAAGATCAAATCTTTTAAATTATTGCATTTTCAGTCTTATCAATTTCCTTCAAAAATTCATTTCTCGGGCTAGGAACCTCGGAATTCGATTCCGGGCATATGCCCGGTCCCATATTTTACTACGGACCCTCAGGGACCGTCGAAACATGGGTCCGTCGAAATACGGTCCGGGCTCGTTTACCCAAAACGTTGACCGAAGTCAACAAAAATCATCTTTTTAAGTCAAAAATCATCATTTCATAAATTTTTCACATAAAGGCTTTCCGGATATACGAACGGACTTCGCACGCAAATCGAGGAGAGATAATATGAGGTTTTCAAGGCCTCAGAATACGAAATCGGATTCTAAAACAGAAGATGACCCTTTGGGTCATCACACTTTTTAATGGCTGTCAATGGTGGGGAATCAAACACCTTCAAAATTTATTGATTGATGATTTTAATTCGAACACTAATTATGCAACATGAAAGAAAATTGTTAAGTTAAAACTCTATATTAAAACACTTGAAATTCATTGATGAATTCCTTGGGTAAAAAAAGAGAGGATAAAAAGCAGAGAAAACGAAGGAAGAAAATTGGAGAAAGAAGAGAGAGAGAGAGAGAGAGAGAGAGAGAGAGAGAGAGAGAGAGAGAGAGTAGGGATGGAAAATAAATATTTTCCTATTCAATTCCTAATATAAAGGGATACTCATTAATACGAATTGTATATAATTGGTAAATTGTATATAAACATGTAATTAAGTTAAAACTTGATTAGAGATGGTGATAAAGTTTCATATGTAGTATAGGAAGGTAAAAATCTCTTTAATTATAGGTCTGAAAACTGACTAGCCCATTTTATTTTTCCCACTCTTCTTGATCAATTTTCCAAGAGACAACAACTACGTCACACTAACTATCGTAAAATAGATTGAAAGCCTATTATTGATTATTTTTTATCAACCCAATTTTAGGTTACTAAGGCCTTATAGTTTCAGCCATTGGGTTCGAGGCCCAAAAATATGTGATAACTGATAATTGATGTTTTAAAAATCTCTTCTATAATATATTTAACTTCAAATCCCATCGGACAATTCTTTGACAGTGTGTAGGCATTTTCTTTTAATATTGTTTAAAGAACTCTACGAGGCAACAACAATCGTATGTCATATTAATTTATCTTCTAGATGGGAAGGTCTATCCTAAAATTAGTTTTTCTTTTTACGGTTAACAATCAACACTCTGTACATAGAAGAAATATAAACAAGGGCTTTAAATATGATGATCAGTTTATTTAGATTGATTTGGGCATAAGGCCTGCATCCAAACCCTTAAATGTTTACGGATAAAAGATATTGAATAAATTATAATTGCATCTTTTTCATTTTCAGCATTGCAGCAACAATGAAATTTTATTCTGATATATTAAGTTATGGATTCTAGAATCAGATTCTATTGTTCTAACTTTCTAATTATTTTTTTCTTTAAATTTGAAATTTTTTATTTTTATCTTTTCATAGTAGTATATTGCTTTTTACTATTATTTATTTGAATTTACATATGTCAACTATAAAATTTGACTCTTTTTTTTTTAAGTTTAAAGCCTTTAAAAAAGTATGGCTTTAGGCCCGCCTCCAATGCTCTTGAGCCGCCACTGGCTTTCACTTTGGTTGAAGTTAGAATTAGAGAAATTTTGAGAAACGTTGTGAGGGTTAGTGTTTGCGTTTTGATTTAAAGCTGTAAAGAACATACAACGGTGATAACTACTGAAATTTGAAAGATTTGGAAGATGCAATATGGAATCACAATTGTTAAACTTGAATCCCAAAAATTTAAAACCTAGATCTCAAACTTTATTATATAAAATCAATTGGGTGTAGTAAAAAATTATGGGAATTGCTTGTAAGAACTTGATTCTCAAGTTTTTGGGGTATTTGAAACATATTTGAGATAACAGGGTTGGAAATTTCGGACCTCAAATCTTCGAACAACTTGCAGGTTTTATAGAGAAAGTTGTCCTATTATATAATAGCCTGTTATAGAGTATACCTTATTAGCTATATGCTTTTATACACTATATTATAATTGTATATTATTATACAATATACTTTTATACAGTATACTTTAAAAGAACATAAAAATATATAGTGTGTAGTATAGTATGATTACTATTGAATCATGGTATATTTTATTTGAGTATGTTAAATGATATTCCTAATATTTTGGTAAACTACACGGTATATCATAATTACTGTTAAATCGTGGTATACTTTGTTTGGGTATGTTAAATGGTATTTCCAATATTCTTGGTATTCTACACATTAATATACCATGATTGCTGTTGAATTATGGCTTACTGTGATTACTGATATATTAAATGTTAATCATAATATTCTTGATATATTGTATAGTATATCAAGAATATTGGGTATACCATTTAACACAGTCAAACAAAATATACCATTTATTGGATCATGGTATGCCACATGATTACTTGTATATCAAATGGTAATAGAATATTCTCGATATAATACACATTAGTATACCGTGATTAGTGTTGAATCATGATATACTTTGTTTGATTATGTTAAATAGTATATCCAATATTCTTAGTATAATATACAATGGTATACCATGAACAGCAGTGAATCATGGTATACTTTGTTTAAGCAAATTAAATAGTATACCCAATATTCTTGGTATACAAAAAATAGATAGTTAGTGTTGAATCACAATATACTTTATTTGACTATGTTAAATGATAACTCAATATTTTTAATATACTATACATTGATATACCATGATTACTGTTGAATCATCATATTCTCATGTTCTTGGTAGACTACACATTGGTGTACCAGGAATAGTGTAGTATACGAAGTTCATGGATTGTCGAGTTAACTATAAAGGACAAAAAAGGAAAGAAAAAAAAGGTGACAATTTTTCTATTATAAAAACCTGAAATAAGAAAATTTAAAAAGTCACTTACAAATCTATTTATATATAATAGGAGAGGCAAAGAAATGTTATGATGACAAGTGGCATAATATTAAATTGACACATGTCAATTTTTTGGACAATTCTCCAACTTTGTTGGAGTTCCAAATTTATTTAAAAAAATGTAAAAAGGACACGTTTTTTCTCTCTCTATAAAAGAAAATTGATTTAACATTAATATTTATAAATTACATATTTAGGAAAAAACATTTGTTACAGTACAAAAAATATATTTGTCTTATTCATGAGTTTTCACTTTTAATAGCTTATTGTGAGCACGTGATTTTTGCCACGCTTAAATTACTCCTATAAAATTCCTTAGAATTAGAATTTTTCTTTATTATTTGAATTTTTAGGAATTAATTGCATGATTTTGTGCATTGTATAAAATAAAAAGAACAAAACAAAAAGAGTGACACGGTAACTCTTGGTAAATACAATGGGTTAATAATTGTATAGAAAGTGTCTCAATACTAATTTTATGATTCAGTTATTTAATCTATAAAGAACAAAAATAAAAATAAAAGTTGAAGAAAGTGATAAAAGTTTTGGTGGAGAAATTTTACTTAAAAAAAAGAGAAAAAAAAAAGATAAAAACATTAATAAAAAGAGGAAAAGTAACCAATGTTTTGGATGAAGAGATTTTACCGGAAAAGAACAAAATTAAAAAAAATTAAAAAAACATTGCAAAAAAAAAAATTATTAAAGTAAAAGAGTGAGTGTGTAACGACCTGACCGTTCGTTTTGAGTTCTTGCGCGTCGTTCGGTGGTTTGAGGCCTTGAGTAGCTTCACTTCAAGTATTATGACTTGTATATGTGATCAAAATTGAGTTTCGGAAAGTTCAGAGTTGATTTGGAAAGAAAATTCTAATTTCGGAAGCTTTAAGTTGGAGGAATTGACTATGGTTTGACTTTCGAGTAAACAACGTCGAAATCGAGATTTGAAGGTTCCAACAGGTTCGTATGATGATTTTGGACTTGGGCGTATGTCCGGATCGGGTTTCGGATGACCCAGGAGCGTTTCGGCGCCTATTGTGGAAAGTTAGCATTTTGGAAGAATTTCATGAATTTGGGTTGAAGTGTATTTCAATGTTATCGATGTCCGTTTGGAATTTCAAGCCTGAGAATAGCTCTGTATGGTGATTTTGGTCTTAGGAGCGCGTCCGGATATGGATTTGGAGGTCCGTAGTTTCGGGGTCATTTGGCGAAAGTTAAAAATTTGAAGGTTTTTGGGAAGTTCGACTGGGAGTGGACTTTTTGATATTGCGGTTGGATTTCGATTCCAAAAGTTTGAGTATGTCCGTAATGTCAAATGTGACTTGTGTGCAAAATTTGAGGTCAATCGGACGTAATTTGATAGGTTTCAGCATCGAATGTAAAAGTTTGAAGTTCTAACGTTCATTAAGCTTGAATTGGGGTACGATTCATGGTTTTGACGTTGTTTGATGTGATTTGAGGCCTCGAACAAGTTCGTGTCATGTTTGGGAAAGGGTTGATGTTGATTGGACGGGGTCCCGGGGGGCCTCGGGTGTGTTTCGGGGTGGTTTCAGATCAAATTTGGATGAAAAGTTGTTGCTGGTTTGCTGGTGCTAGTGTTGTCTTTCGCGAACGCGGGAGAAGAGACGCATTCGCGAAGAAGGATTTCTGGGCTGGTGGATTTTGCCCTATACTGTAACGACCCGGCCGGTCGTTTTTGGAATTTACGCCCCGATCCCCCATTAACTGCCTCCCCTAAGTTCATTTCTGCTATTTTGGTTTGCCGGGACGTTCGGTGTTAGGATTCGGAGTGTTTTGGGACACTTAGTCCCTAAATGAGAGCTTAAGTGTGGTAAAGTGGTCAGTAGTTGGAACAGTGTGAAGACAACCTCGGAATGGAAATCCGATGGTCCCGTTAGCTCCGTTAGGTGATTTCGGGGTTGGGAGCGTGTTCGGAATGTATTTTGGGAGTCCGTAGCTCTTTTAGGCTTGAAATGCCGAAGGTTGAATTTTCGAAGTTTTCCGGTCCGATAGTGAGTTTTTGATCCGAGGGTCGGAATGAAATTCCGGAAGTTGCAGTAGCTCCTTCATGTCATTTGGGATGTGTGTGCAAAATTTCAGGTCATTCGGGCGTGGTTTGGTTAGGTTTTTGATCGAAAGCGTATTTGGAAGAAATTTGATGTTCTTAGGCTTGAATCATTGATTAAATTGGGTTTTCGGTGTTGTTTTAGGTGTTTTAAGGATTGGTACAAGTTCGATTAAGGTATTAGGTGGTATTGGTGCTTTTGGTTGAAGTCCCTGGGGCCTCGGGATGATTTCGGGTGGTTGACGGAAAATTTTGAAGTTGAATGAATTGCTGAAGGTTCTGTCTACTGTCATAACCGCACGGAATTTTTACCGCAGAAGCGGTACCGCACCTGCGGGTGGGAAACCGCAGATGCGAAAACTGGGAGCATAAATGGAAGCCGCAGGAGCGGCTCGTGGTCCGCAGAAGCGGGACCGCAGAAGCGGAAATACCTGTGCAGATATAGAAATTTCGAGGTTCATAAGTTAGAAAAAATCAATTTGAGCTCGGGTAAGGGCGATTTTCAGAGGATTTTGAAGAGGAGATTATTGGGTAACGTTTCTTCAATCCCTTTTTGTTGTATTCCATCAATATATAGCTTAATCCATCATCTAATTTCGAATTTGGAATCAAAATGGGGGAAAATTTTCTTAGAACAAACTATTGGATTTTGAGTGAGCATTTGACCTCCGATTGGGAGATTTTTATATGGTTAGACTCGTGAGAGTACGAGGGTTCTGAAAATGTGAAAATTATTCGATTCCGAGACGTTGGCCTGAAGGGCATTTCGATTATTTCACCTAATTTTATGCCGTAACTTTGAATTAAATAGCAAAACCAGTTGTTTGCGATGTTATTCACAATGTGTAATTGAATTGAATAGATTTGGGCCATTTGGAGTCGGATACTCGTGGCAAGAGCGTGGTTTCTAGTTGATATTGAGCCGGTTCGAGGTAAGTGGCTTGTCTAACCTTGTGTGGGGGGACCTTTCCCCTTAGGATTTGTTATTTGCATTTGAGTGCCTTGTACGTGAGGTGACGAGCGCGTACTTGAGCCGATTGTTGAAAATCCCGATTTTATTTAAGACATTGAGACCGAGTTCCTTTCATATTCGCTTTACTTTACCTGTAATTATGACCTGTGCTAGATTAGAGAAGCATGTTTAGTTGATTTAACCTGCCTAATTGCTTAAGTTGCCTTGACTGAACTACGTGAAGCATGCTAGGCTAGTATTATCTGTTGCCTACCTTTTGTTTACTTCATTCCTTGGTATCTTCTGGCTGTGATTGCGCATTTATATTGGGACTACGGATGTGGGATTCCGGTAGCTCCCCC
>NW_017672259.1:61212-78487 GCF_001879085.1 Nicotiana attenuata | reverse complement strand
TGTTGGAAATCCGGTAGCTCCCCCCCTGTTTGTTTACTTTGGGACTACGAGTTCGATTCCTGGTAGATCCCCCTGCACTTTTACTTTGGGACTGCGGGTTAGATTCCCGATAGATCCCCCTGCACATTGATGGTTGGACTACGGGTCCGTATCCCGGGAGATTCTTCGGTTTGGTGCATGAGTTGGACTACGGGACGGTATCCCGGGAGATCCACTGGACAGTTGAGAAAAAGGCTACAGGACGGTATCCTGGGAGACCCTCATTGGTATCATTGACATTGAGATGTATTTACTATGTGTTTACTCTGTCTTTTGTAGTTGTTATTACCTCGTTGACCTGCCTTATCTCATTGTTGTACTCATTATTTCTGTCAGATTTTCCTACTGTTAATTAATATTATATTTTACCTCAGTAGGGCCCTGACCTTCCTCGTCACTACCCAACCGAGGTTAGGCTTGGCACTTACTGAGTACCATTGTGGTGTACTCATGCCCTTCCTGCGCATGTTTTTCATGTGCAGATCCAGGTACCTCTTCTAAGGCGCACTATCCTTGAGGCGAGGAGATACACGGAGACTTCGAGGTATATCTGCAGCGTCCGCAGACCGAAGAGTCTTCTTCCTTATTCTAGTTGTAGAGCTGTTATCCTATCATACTTTTGGTGTAGATATTCTGGAGATTAGAGTACTTATGGTAATTCTATTTGCCTGTGTTTCCCGTGAGTTTCCGAGTTTTGGGATTGAGTTGTAGACTTCCGCATATCTTTAGAGTTGTATAGGCCGGGCGGCCTTGTATTCAGTGGTTATATTTTCATATGTTCAGTTTTAATTGATTATTTCTCAAGTTAAATTGTTATTTCCGCACTGTAGGGCTTACCTAGTTGTAGGAACTAGGTGTCATCACGACATGTTCATGGAGGGTGAACGAGGGTCGTGACAAGTTGGTATCAGAGCATTAGGTTCATAGGAGTCACGGAACACAGGACGGTTTATTAGAGTCTCGCTGATCGGTACGGAGACGTCTGTACTTATCTACGAGAGGCTATGTAACTGTTTAGGAAATATCTCCGTTTCATTTGAATTCCTTGTCGTGCGATATTTTGACATCAATTCTAAACTTATGACTTCTATTCTCTCACAGATGGTGAGGACACGTACCACTCGTGATGATCAGGCACCCGTGCCCCCTCCTGCAGGCGTCAGAGGCCGGGGCCAGGGGAGAGGTCGAGGACGCGCACGTGGTGCAGTCAGAGCACCTGCGCGAGCTGCCGCCGAGGTACCACCAGCAGATCCAGCCGGAGCCCAGGCACCTGGCACACCTACTACTGCCACTACTACTCCAGCGCTCCAAGAGACTTTGGCTTAGTTCATGAGCATGTACACCACCTTGGCTCAGGCAGGGTTGCTTCCCCTTGCTGCAGCCACATCCCAGGCCGGGGGAGGAGCACAGACTCCCGCCATCCGCACTCCTGAGCAGCGAGTGCAGGTTGAGCAGGCTCCCGAGATTATTCCGGCGCCGCCTGCAGTGCCAGTTCAGCCCGAGGATGGGTCAGCTGCTTCAGAGGACGAGCAGCGGAGACTTGAGAGGTTCAAGAAGTATGATCCCCCAGTGTTCAGTGGATTAGCATCAGATGATGCCTTGGGATTTCTAGAGGAGTGTCATCGTATTCTTCGCACTATGGGCATAGTGGAGTCCAGCGGGGTTTCTTTCACTGCTTTTCAGCTTCGGGGAGCCGCCTATGATTGGTGGCGCACTTATGAGATAGACAGTCCAGTCGAGGCTACTTCACTGACTTGGACCCAGTTCTCGGATATGTTCATGAGAGAGTTTGTCCCTCGGAGTCTCAGGATGCATGGCGCGCAGAGTTTGAGCATTTGCGACAGGGTGCTATGACCGTTTCGGAGTATGCTATCCGTTATACCAGGTTGGCCAGGCATGCACCGGCTTTGGTTGCTACAGTTCGGGAGAGAGTTCGCAGGTTCATTAAGGGTCTTATCCCACCCATCAGATCTAGCATGGCTCGAGAGTTGGAGACGGACGTTCCTTATCAGCAGGTAGTGAGCATTGCTAGGAGGATTGAGGGTATGCTCGCCAGGGAGCAAGGGGAGAGGGAGGCCAAGAGGTCTCGAGAGTCGGGTCACTACTCTGGTGCCCGTACCCCATCAGCAGGTCGTTATGGTAGAGGTTATGCGGGTCGCCCTGTTCATTCAGCTCTTCCAGCAGCCGGCAGTGCTCCAGCTGCACCTGCACCTCAGGAGCCTTACTATGCACCTCCAGTTTCTAGCGCGCCTCCTGCGCGGGGTGCTTCCAGAGGTCAGTCCAGCAGGCCTAGTCCCAGCCAGTCACAGCCACCGCGTCCTCCCAGAGCTTGTTTCGAGTACGGTGATACACGCCACATGGTCAGGGACTGCCCCAGACTCGGTAGGGGTGCATCTTCACAGACTGCTCAGCCACAGCGTGCTCCTCAGAGTTCTCAGGCCATGGTCACAGCTCCAACTGCTACCCCACCTGCCCAGCCGGCTAAGGGCGGAGGTCGGGGAGATAGAGGTCGCCCTCAAGAGAGGGTCGGGCCAGATATTATGCTATTCCTGCTCGTACTGAGGCTGTTGCCTCCGACTCCGTCATTACAGGTATTATTCTGGTTTGTCACAGAGAGGCATCGGTTCTATTCGATCCGGGCTCTACTTATTCTTATGTGTCTTCTTACTTTGCTCCTCATCTGGGTGTGCCTCGGGATTTTTTGAGTGCCCCCGTTTATGTTTCTACTCCGGTGGGAGATTCTCTTGTTGTGGACCGCGTTTATCGGTCATATTTGGTTACTATTCGTGGTTTTGAGACCAGAGCAGACTTATTATTACTCGGTATGGTGGATTTTGACATTATTTTGGGCATGGACTGGTTGTCACCCCATTTTGCTATTCTTGATTGTCACGCCAAGACCGTGACACTGGCTATGCCAGGTATTCCGCGTATTGAGTGGAGTGGTACTTTAGATCATACTCCCAGTAGAGTTCTCTCTTTTCTTAAAGCTCAGCGTATGGTTGAGAAGGGGTGTGCTGCGTATTTAGCCTATGTGAGAGATGTCAGTGTTGATACCCCTTCTATTGACTCAGTTCCAGTGGTACGGGACTATCCCGATGTATTTCCAGCTGATCTTCCGGGCATGCCGCCTGATAGAGACATTGATTTTGGCATTGATCTGTTGCCGGGCACTCAGCCTATTTCCATTCCTCCGTATCGTATGGCTCCTCCTGAGTTGAAGGAGTTGAAGGATCAGTTACAGGAATTGCATGGTAAGGGTTATATTCGACCTAGTGTTTCACCGTGAGGTGCTCCTGTTTTGTTCGTGAAGAAGAAGGATGGTTCTATGCGTATGTGTACTGATTATCGCCAGCTGAATAAGGTTACAGTGAAGAATCGTTATCCTTTGCCTCGCATTGATGATCTGTTTGACCAGCTTCAGGGCACACAGGTGTTTTCTAAGATTGACTTGCGCTCAGGTTACCATCAGTTGAAGATTCGGGAGCCAGATATCCCGAAGACTGCCTTCAGGACTCGGTATGGTCATTACGAGTTCCTTGTTATGTTATTTGGGCTGACCAATGCCCCATCAGCTTTCATGCATCTGATGCACAGTGTGTTCAGACCATATCTTGACTCGTTCGTCATTATTTTTATTGATGATATTCTGGTGTATTCCCGGAGTTGGGAAGATCATGAGCAGCACCTGCGGACCGTGCTTTAGACCTTGAGGGAGAAGAAGTTATATGCAAAGTTCATAAAATGTGAGTTTTGGCTGGGTTCTGTGGCATTCTTAGGCCATGTGATTTCGAGTGAGGGTATTCGGGTGGATCCAAGGATGATAGAGGCCGTGCAGAGTTGGCCCAGGCCGTCCTCAACTACAGAGATTCGCAGTTTCCTTGGCTTGGCGGGCTACTACCGTCGCTTCGTGGAGGGATTTTCATCGATTGCTGCCCCTATGACTAGATTGACCCAGAAGGGTGCCCCATTTCAATGGACAGAGGAGTGTGAGGCGAGCTTTCAGAAGCTCAAGACAGCTTTGACTACAGCCCCAATTTGGATGTTGCCTACCGGTTCGGGGTCTTATACTGTCTATTGTGACGCCTCGAGAGTTGGCCTTGGAGCGGTGTTGATGCAGGATGGTAGGGTGATTGCCTACGCGTCCAGACAGTTGAAGATACATGAAAAGAATTACCCTGTACACGACCTTGAATTAGCTGCCATTGTTCATGCCTTGAAGATCTGGCGTCATTATTTGTATATATGGTGTGCCTTGTGAGATCTATACTGACCATCGGAGTTTGCAGCACTTACTCAAGCAAAAGGATCTTAATATGTGTCAGAGGAGGTGGTTAGAGCTGCTGAAGGATTATGACATCACTATCATGTATCACCCGGGAAAGACCAATGTAGTGGCGGATGCCTTGAGTCGCCGGGCGGAGAGTTTGGGGAGTTTGGCATATTTACCGGCTTTAGAGAGGCCTATGGCGATGGATGTTCAGGCCTTAGCCAGCCAGTTCGTGAGATTGGATCTTTCAGAGCCCAGTCAGGTTCTAGCTTGTGTGGTTTCACGGTCTTCCTTATTTGATCGTATCAGGGAGCGGCAGTATGATGACCCTCATTTGCTTGTCCTTCAGGATAAGGTTCAGTGTGGAGATGCCAGAGATGTGACCATTGGAGATGACGGAGTATTGAGGATGCAGGCCGGATTTGTGTGCCCAATGTTGATGGTCTTCGAGAGTTGATTCTAGCAGAGGCCCATAGCTCGCGGTATTCCATCCATCCGGGTGCCGCGAAGATGTATCAGGTCTTGAGGCAACACTATTGGTGGAGGCAGATGAAGAAAGATATAGTTGGTTATGTGTCTAGATGCCTCAACTGCCAGCAGGTGAAGTATGAGCACCAGCGCCCGGGTGGGTTGCTTCAGCATATAGAGATTCCGGAGTGGAAATGGGAGCACATCACCATGGATTTTGTATCTGGACTTCCACGGACCTTGAAGAAGTTTGATTCCATTTGGGTTATTGTGGACCGGCTGACCAAGTCCGCTCATTTTATTCCTGTGTGTACCACTTATTCATCGGAGCGGTTGGCGGAGATTTATATCCAGGAGATCGTCCGTCTGCATGGTATTCCAGTTTCTATCATTTCGGACAGAGGTACTCAGTTTACATCGCGGTTCTGGAGAGCCGTGCAGCAGGACTTAGGCACTCGGGTGGAGTTGAGCAGCATTTCACCCCCAGACGGACGGACAGTCCGAGCGCACTATTCAGATTCTTGAGGATATGCTCAGTGCGTGTGTGATTGAGTTTGGAGGGTCTTGGGATCATTTCTTGCCACTGGTGGAGTTTGCTTACAACAATAGTTATCAGTCCAGCATTCAGATGGTGCCGTATGAGGCTTTATATGGTAGGAGGTGTAGATCTCCGGTGGGTTGGTTTGAGCCGGGTGAGGCCAGGCTATTGGGCACAGAGTTAGTTCAGGATGCATTGGAGAAGGTTAAGACGATTCAGGATAGACTCCGTACAGCCCAGTCCAGACAGAAGAGTTACGCAGACAGGAAGGTTCGTGATGTTTCATATATGGTTAGTGAGCGGTTTCTGCTTCGGGTTTCGCCTATGAAAGGCGTCATGAGGTTTGGGAAGAAAGGGAAGTTGAGTCCGAGGTTTATTGGCCCTTTTGAGATCTTGCGGCGAGTTGGGGAGGTTGCCTATGAGCTTGCCTTGCCTCCCAGTTTGGCCGGAGTTCATCCGGTATTTCATGTTTCGATGCTCCGGAGGTATCACGGTGATCCGTCTCACGTATTGGATTTCAGTTCAGTCCAGTTGGACAAGGATCTATCCTATGTTGAGGAGCCAGTGGCTATTTTGGACAAGCAGATCAGAAAGTTGAGGTCAAAGACATGCTTCAGTGAAGGTTCAGTGGCGGGGTCAGCCGGCCGAGGAGGCGACTTGGGAGACCGAGCAGGATATGCGCAGCCAGTACCCTCATCTTTTCACTACTTCAGGTATGTTCTCTATGCTCGTTCGAGGACGAACGAATATTTAAGTGTAGGAGGATGTAACGACCCGGCCGGTCATTTTTAGAAATTATGCCCCGATCCCCATTAACTGCTTCCCCTAAGTTCATTTCTGCTATTTTGGTTTGCCGGGACGTTCGGTGTTGGGATTCGGAGTGTTTTGGGACACTTAGTCCCTAAATGAGAGCTTAAGAGTTGAAAAATGGTCCGTAATCGGGACAGTGTGAAGACGACCTCGGAATGGAAATCCGATGGTTCCGTTAGCTCCGTTTAGGTGATTTCGGGGTTGGAAGCGTGTTCGGAATGTATTTTGGAGGCNTTGAAAAATAGGTGTAGCAAATAAGGCAAGGATCATAGTTTAGTAATAATTAAGGAACTATGTACCAATTAAAATCAATCAGCCGATTGACTCCCTTTAATTAAGGAGTCCAAATTCAAACGGTAATGGGCAGAAGTTATTTAAGGAAGGAGATCAAGTAAATATCTCGTGCAAGGTAGGCAAATAAGGGTAAATACATAGTGGTACTTGATTTGCAAAACAAGGAAAGGGAATCAGTAAAATAACCAGTAAAGAATCCGATTGAAAGCGTTGTACAAGTCAGAAAAGAGGTAAAGGAAAGTTTCAATTTAGGAAAAATCAGTAACAATCAAATAAGAAACATTAAAGGGATTCAGAATCAATTAACAGTTGGCAAAACATTTGAAAGAGAAGCTCTCGTATAAAACACATAGGCATGTCAAGCAAGAGGGTTTCAAAATCACAAATGCAGAAAAAAGGTTCAAATTCAATTCATAAACTCGAAGTGAGTCTGAGAGTTCAAGGTTTCAAAGTAGAACCCTTTGTCCAAACATAAAACCAAATTAGCCAAAGGAAACTCCCAAATCTTAGGTTTTTTTAAAATTGAATTTGACACAGAGATGAAGAGGCAAACCATTGAGATAGGCTCAGAGACTTTTTCAAATTCTCATGAGAAGCATACAAGCACAATAGCAAAGAACATAGGAACCAGTACAGGAAACAAGTTTCAAGAAAGCTTGAAAATTAAACCAGTTCAGGTAGTGTAAACTTAAAGAAACAGTCGATAAAACACATCTAAAAAGAATCCAAGCAAAGTCCGGTAAAGGCACCCAAAGGACTAAAACTCAATAGGAAAACACAGTAGAGAAGCACATGAAATAGGCATGTGAGAGCATACCAGAAAAACTTCATAATACAGCAAATATAAGAACACACGAAAAGGCATGCGAATCGGAAAAGAGCAACTAAGGACATAGCAGGGGTTGATTCTCACCAAGAAAAGGAGAAGAAGAAGAGTCAGAAACATTTTAAGAACTTTCCAGAAACCCTAATCGAAAGGAAGTGCTTTTTGAAAGAAAATCGGAGAAAACGTTTAAGCAACTTAAGCAACAGTGCAAACATGTAACAGATCTAAAATAATCGAAGAGAACCTCGATATTTAGGGTTCCAGATGAACCCTAGAAATGAGAAAGGCTTCGAAAATACTCGATCTAAGCCGGATAATGTCATAAACAGGCTCAAAAGACCAAGAGCCACTGGAGCAAGGCCGGAGATGGCCGGAGCTTCGAATCAGTGAAGGCCTGAGTGAAGACCTTCGAGGTCTGGCCTCGATCCTTCGAACAACAGGCATGCAGAAGCCATAGGAGGTGGGTATAGGCTGTCCATGGCCTGAGAAGCCATGGACGCCGGTGAAATCATGGTGGAACAAGGTAGGGGAACGCTAGGGTTCCGGGGAGGGCTAGAGAGAGTTTGAGAGATGAGAGTTCAAAGGCGGCGTATCTGATAGAATAGATTAGGGTTAGGGGGGTATGGAAATTAAAAAGGAAAGAACGGATCATGGCCGTTGATCAAAATGATCAACGGCCAAGATTAAAAGAGGAACCGGGCGGGTCTGAAAATGGGTTGTGGGTTTGGGTTGGAATTTGAAATTGGGTCGTTTGATTAGGGGTGGAATTGGGGGTTAAATTGAGGCTACAATTGCAATTGGAAATGGCTATGTATTAAATAACCAATTTCTCCCCTCTAATTTATATAAAAATAGTTAAAATGATTTTAAAAACGAATTAAAAGCACTGAACTAATTAATAATATATAAAAATTAATCTAAAAATACTAGGAATAATTTTATAATTGTAAAATGCCATTAATCATAATATAGGCTATGATTGCAATTTTATGCAATTTTAGTTTAAAATATCAAATAAATTTGTAAAAATATGCAAAAATCACCTTTATTATATTTTGGTGTAAATATGAGGATGGAAATAAATTATTCACAAAAACGGTAGTTTTAAGAATAATTACGTGATTTTGTACTGCTAAAATAGACAATAAATCGAGTTTACGAATCTTAGAAAATTAGGGAAAAATACCAAAACTCTTGGCATGCTTATGTATGCACACACATACTATTTTGAGTATGTAAAATACATAGGGAAAAATTGGGTATCAATAGTCAGCAGGAGCAAAAACAGCAAACTTCATTCATAGAGAATATGATTCTGCCACAATCCACAAAAAGAAACAAAAACAGTTAACACATGAGCAAAACAAGCAAAGTCCCTAATCTGGGTCATTGAAAGGTCTGGACAAGGTTTAGGAATGAAGGCAAAAGAAATCAAGGCTCGAAAGAACTAGAGGGTTGGTTTTGGCTTGGAGAAGGTGCAGCATGTCTTGAAGAATGCCATCATTCTTCTCCTTTTCCTTTGTGAGCTCAGTTCTGAGAGCATCTCTCTCAGATTCAACCTCTACCAAACGAGTCTTCAGCCTAGCTATCTCAGCATCCTTTGCCCCTCTCTTGCAATAGAGCTCTGACCTTGCTATTGATAGGTGTCTTTTTAGATGAACCAGGTTCATTGGGAATGGCATTGACCTTATAATCACAAGCTATCAGAGTATTGATTCCAAAATGGTCTTTGCTTGTGGACATCTCCCACTTCTTCAGTGGCACCTTACAACGAGCAAGAACAGTAGTGAGAATGAAACCATAAGGAGTGGCATGGGCCTTGGAGCCACTGATAACCCTATCAACTAACTTGATCATAAATCCAGGCCACTTGATATGCCGCCCACTTTCAAGACACTCCATCAAAACCAAGTCCATGTAGTTAGTAATGTGTCTTCTTTCCTGCCTGGGCAGCAAGCACTTGTTGATAAATTCAATCAGGACTTTGTGGCATGGATTCATTTCACTCTTATATACAACCTTGGCCTCATTCACTTCTGTGACATCACAGAACTTCCTAGTAATGGCAAGAGCAGTAGGATGGGAGTCCAGACATGGCCAGTTTTGCCTTGTGTAGTCATCATACCCTTCAGAAGGAATCTCAAGGATTTCACCCAGCCTTTTCGCATCAAAAGACACTTGAAATCCTTTCACCTGGCTAGTAACTCTTCCATCCTTGACCTCTGCATTGGCCTTGAACTCAATAATCTCATTCCTTGCCAGCTTGCCATCCAACTGAAGGACCATGTCCTTCCATCCCTGAACATCTAGAGCATCAACCAGTCGAACCATCCTTGGTTCCTCCAAATCCTTCAAAAGTCTACCCTTCAAGATGGTTCGTTTGCCAAACTTGGCCAGCTTATCTAGTTCATTGTCAGATTCACTCTCTTCATCACCCCTCCAATCTTCCTCTTCAGTGATTTTAACTTGCTTGGCTTTCACAGCAGGCCTTGTCCTTTCAGACAAAGAAGGTTCAGCAGTCTTAGATACAGATGAAGACTTCTTGGAAGAAGTCTTGGTCTTCTAGGGCTTAGGGGTCTGAACCTCCACAGTTATATGTTCACCCTGATGGACCGTGTCCATCTCATCCACATCAACAGCCTCAACAGGCTCTGCAACCTTAGCTTTCCCTTTGTCCATTCTTTTCTTCTTGCTTTCTTCCATAGCCTTTTGTAACTCATCCCCACTCTGCTTCAACTTACTCCTTGTGGCCTGATATTAGGCTATATAGATGATATTTACACCTTAATATTACCGTGCTATATTGTTGTTTTATACGCGAATTGATAACAAAATGCTCTAATTGGTGTTCTTTTGCTTCGCAGGGAATAATCTGAGTGAGAAAGCACTATAGAGTGTTTTGGAGTCAATAATGTGAGAAAACGCCCAATCAAGAAGTACCCGAGCATAAAGAAGAAAAAAATGGACTGAGGTAGAATCCACCGCGACCGCAGCAGATCAATTACGCGAGGCAGAATGTTTAGTGTTCACCGCGGTCTTGCCGGGGCCGCGGTGAACTGTTCACGTGCCAGAACAATGGGGACCAAAGTGTAAATCGGGGAGAACTTGTTCCAAACCCTAATAAACTTTAGAAGCTCGCCCAAGACAAGAGAAGCTTATTTTTTAGACTACTTTGGAGGCAAGAACAAGTGTGAGAAGAGCAATCAAACATTAAAGTTCTTTTATCGTCTCTTTATTATTGCAATCACCCATTTATGAATAATTTAGGAGTTTTATCTCGTTTCGCTATGAGTAGCTAATTTCTTAGTCTAGGGTTCTGATGGAACCTATTGAAGGATGAACTTCTTGGTATGTTAATATAGTTTACCCAGTTTAATCTCTATTTGTTCAACTATGTGCTTGTTGTAGTTAATTAACAGGATCCTCAATTAGCTGTGCCTATTTAGTGTGCATAACTCGGGAGAGAGTGCATGTTTAGGTATTTGTTGAACGACATCACTCCCAACGTATATGAGGGATCAATAACCGAGGGTTTAAAGGCGGGATTAGGGATAATGAAGCCTTGGGTGCAATCTAAAGTGGGCTGTAATAAACAAAGCCAGCTAGCGTATCTCGGGAGAGTGCGTCTAGTAAACTATCGTGATTACTCGAGAGAGATTTACGGTAATAAGAGTGCTCATGATTGATAGAGATGATTAGGCAATTCTATGTGAAAAATAACCGGAAGGGATTCCATCAATAGGGGAAATCATAACCTTAGAACCTTCTCTTAATTGTTTACAACTTAATCATAGTTAGTTTTCAGTTGCTTATTTACATTCATTCTTAGTTAGTAGAAACATCATCAATTGTTATTCAGAACGTTTGGGAAGTTGATTCCTCAGAATTTCGTAAGTCTAACGAGAGTAATTGATAGGTTAAATCCTTGTGAGTTCGACTCTGGGCTAAATACTCAGATTATATTTTCCACGTCCGCTTGTCCTTTTTATAAGGCATAGTTGGGCGTGATCAAATTTTGGCGCCGTTTCCGGGGAGTTAACGGTGTTATCAATGACAATTTAAAGAAGTACAAAAATTCTTAGTGTAGTCAGTTATCTCTATACCCAATCTATACATTTAAATTTTAACGTTTGTTGACTTGGTTGTACAGGTGCATGCCTAGAAACTCATCGAGAACTGGTGAAGTATTGGAAGCTTTATCTGATCCCGAGAAAGTTTTTATGGCCTTGAACCGGGCCAACCGGAAAAGCAAACAGCAACAAACAATTAAACAATTCGAACCGAACATGGGAGATCACGAAGAAAACCCAGCTGCATCAATAGCGCCAGTGGCACCTCTTGTGCCAGAGGCTGCTCTCTATGATTGGGCACAACCCACAACTGAAAATCTGGCCACAGCGATTTTAGTCCCACAAATACAGGCTGAATCGTTCCAAATCACAAACAACATGCTGCACTTGTTGCAGAACAAGGGACTATTTTCGGGGTCACAAATCGAAGATCCTCAACAGCACTTGAAGAATTTCCTGTCAATCTGCAAAACTCAAAGGCAGCCCAATGTAACTCAGGAAGCAATCAAGTTGTTGTTGTTTTCATTCTCAGTGACAGGAGCTGCCCAGACCTGGCTAAACTCACTCCCCATTAATTCCATAACAACTTGGGAGGAGTTAGTCAAGCAATTCGTGAACAAGTTCCACCCACCCAACAAGACTGCTCAACAAATTGATGAAATTTTGAGTTTCAAACAGAAACCAATGGAAACATTGCATGAAACATGGGAACGATTCAAAGGGATGCTGGTTATATGCCCGCACCACGGTATTCCAAATCTGATGTTGGGGCAGCGATTTTACATGGGATTGTCAGATAGCGTGAAGGGTAATGTTAATGCTTCAGCTGGTGGAGCATTTTTGAGCAAAACATGGAGAGAAGGCCAGAGTCTGCTTGACAAGATGCACAGAATTCGGGGTAGACAACAAGGAATGCACCTATCACTCCAGTGGTTCACTCAGTGCCCTTAGATCCATCCAATACTCTTGCTGGAAACATGGCCACGTTAATGACACAGATGAGTATACTCACCAAGAAAGTGGAAGAGTCAAGGCAGAAGCAGCATGTACACATTGTAGATACTACCAATGGGGGCTTGTACACATCTTGCATTAGTCAGCCAATTGGTAACCAATGGAATGCGGAACATGATCATCATCACTACCCTGAAGACATGAATTATGTATCTAATTATGGAGGCCAGAGACAGGGTGGTCAGAATTGGGGCCAGCAAAATCAGCCGTACAGGCCAGTCTAGCCACAGTTCAACAATGGAAACATGGGAGGTATGAGACCTGCTAATAATATGGCACCTTATCCAAGGCCACAGGGATATAATAATCAGAATCAACAGTAGGGGTATCATCCTCCTCAGCAGCAGCATGGTGGACGACAGGAAGATGGGTTTTCTAGACTTGAGGCAATGATGCAGCAAGTTATTGGGTCAAATGCAAAAATCAGTGAAAGAGTAGATGCACATGATTCAGCTATTAAGAATATTGAAGTGCAGATGGGCCAGATTTCGATGTCTTTGAATAATCGTCCTCATAGGACATTACCTACAGACACTCAAATAAATCCAAAAGATCAAGGCCCCAAGCAGCTGATGGCAGTATGTGTACGAAATGGCAGAGATTTAGACGTGGAGCAAGAGAGAGCTCGAGAAAGTAGACAGGCTGAGACACGTGTACCCGTGCCCATTGAGCTAGATGATTCAACGAAGATGACAGAGGTGACAGTACAGCCTGCCCAGGAAAAACCTAACACCCAGAATGAAGCTAAGAGAGAAGCTGGGACAACCCAGGAACAAGTAGTTGAGGTGGCAGCTGATAAAGAGCAATCCCAAATCATTGGGAAGAAGAGACCTCCCGCACATTCCCTCAGAGGATGGCCAAGTATCAAAAAGAGAAGCAATACAAGAAATTCTTCAAGATGCTGAAACAAATCCAGGTAAATATTCCATTGATAGATGCGTTGAAAGAGATGCCTGGTTATGCAAAAATGATGAAGGACTTGATGTCCCGAAAATTCAATTTCCATAACTTGGCCACGGTGACTCTTACTCAGACCTGCAGTGCAGTGGTGACTAGACCAATTGCTGAGAAGCTATCTGACCCAGGGAGCTTTACAATTCCCTGCACTATTGGTAACTTCGCTTTCGCCAAAGCACTTTGTGATTTAGGGGCTAGCATAAATCTTATGCCCCTAGCAATCTATAAGAGGTTGGGGATTGGAAGAGCTCGACCCACTTCTATGCTGTTGCAGCTGGCTGACAGGACAGTAAAAAGACCATCTGGTATCCTAGATGATGTGTTGATTCAGGTAGGGAAATTTGTGTTCCCTGCAGATTTTGTGATCTTAGACTGCAAAGTGGATGAAGAAATTCCCATAATTTTGGGAAGGACATTCCTGGCCACTGGGAGAGCTCTCATTGATTGTGAGACTGGGGAGCTCAAGATGAGATTAAACAATGAAGAGATAACATTCAATGTGCAAAAATCTATGAGGTGACCTAGTGAATTCGCCAATTGCTCTCTTATTTATGCCGTGGATGTAATTGTAGAGACTGATGACGAGATGCTGACTATTGAGGACCCTCTTGCTGGATGTCTGATGAATTTAGATGAGGTGAATGGAGAAGAACTGGCAGAATGGGTGTTGGCGTTAGAGGGCAGAAGGTTCTGGGATAGAACTCTTGAATTTGAGCCTTTGCACTTAGAAAATAGAGAAACTCCTCCAGCCAAGCCATTCATCAAAGAACCACCAAAGCTGGAATTGAAGCCACTACCAACCCATCTCAGGTATGAGTTCCTCGGACCTGACTCCACATTACCTGTTATTATCTCATCTAGTTTGTTAGATGTGCAGGCACAACAACTATTGCAGGTACTCAAGGAGTGTAAGACTGCCATTGGTTGGACCATGGCAAACATTAAGGGGATCATCCCCGCCTACTGTATCCACAAAATTCTACTGGAAGAGGGACACAAACCTTCCAGGGAACACCAAACAAGGCTGAACCCCAACATGAAGGAAGTGGTGAGAAAGAAGTGATAAAGTGGTTAGATGCGGGAATCATTTTCCCAATCTCTGACAGCAGCTGGGTTAGCCCGGTGCAATGTGTGCCTAAGAAGGGTGGCATGACGGTGATCAAAAATGATAACAATGAACTGATCTCAACAAGAACCGTCACGGGCTGGAGAATTTGCATGGACTACAGAAAGTTGAATCTAGCCACCCGGAAAGACCACTTCCCACTTCCCTTCATTGATCAGATGCTAGATAGATTGGCAGGGAGGTCACACTTCTGTTTTCTGGATGGGTACTCAGGGTACAATCAAATCTCTATTGCACCTGAGGACAGAGAAAAGACCTCCTTCACTTGCCCTTATGGCATTTATGCCTTTCGCAGGATGCCATTTGGCCTATGCAACGCACCCTCCACATTCCAAAGGTGCATGATGGCCATATTCACTGACATGGCAGAGGACATAATGGAGGTATTCATGGATCATTTCTCAGTGGTGGGGAACTCATTCGATTAGTGCCTTATAAATCTGAAGCGTGTACTGAAACCGTGTATTGAGACTAACCTGGTTCTTAATTGGGAGAAGTGCCATTTCATGGTACAAGAGGGTATCGTCTTGGGGCACCGGGTGTCAAGTAAAGGAATTGAGGTGGATCGCGCTAAAGTTGACGTGATAGCAAAGCTGCGACCTCCAACTTCAGTCAAGGCAATCAGGAGCTTCCTCGGGCATGCCGGTTTTTACCGGAGATTCATAAGAAACTTTTCAAAAATTACCAACCCTCTCTGTAAGTTGTTAGAAAAAGATCACCCCTTCTTGTTTTCTGATGATTGCAGGGTAGCATTCGAGGAGCTGAAAAAGAGGCTAGTCACAACACCCATCATCGTTGCCCCCGACTAGGAGCAGCCATTTTAACTCATGTGTGATGTCAGTGACTATGCAGTGGGAGCAGTGCTGGGACAGCAGAAAGACAAACTAATGTATCCAATCTACTATGCCAGTAGAACGTTGAGTGGAGCCCAGCTGAACTACACTGTGACGCAGAAGGAGATGTTGGCTGTGGTGTTTGCTTTTGATAAATTCAGATCATATCTGAGCGACTCAAAGGTAATTGTATACACTGATCATGCAGCTCTCAGGTACTTGATTGAGAAGAAAGAGTCGAAACCGCGCCTGATTCGTTGGGTGCTGTTACTGCAAGAGTTCGACCTCGAAATTTGTGACCGTAAGGGCACAGAGAATCAAGTCGCTGATCATCTATCACGACTTGAGGGAGCTGAAAGTTCAAATGAGGTTGAGGACATTCTGGAAACCTTTCCAGACGAGCAAGTGCTCGCTACAAGTCTTGAGGAAGTGCCATGGTATGCAGACTTTGCAAACTACCTGGCGTGTGGTATAGTTCCCTATGATCTTTCGTTTGTACAAAAGAAAAAGTTTTATCGTGACTTCCGCAAGTATTATTGGGATGAACCTTATCTATTTCGAATATGTGTGGACAATATGATCCGGAGGTGTGTCCCCGAGATAGAACAATCTTCTGTTTTGTAGGCATGTCATGCATTGGCGTATGGAGGGCATTTTGGAGGAGTCAGGATAGCTGCGAAAGTGCTAGAGGCCGGTTTCTTTCGGCCAAAAGTGTTTAAAGATGCGCACCAATGGGTGAAGGGCTGCAATGAATGTCAGCGAACCGGGAACATTTCTCGTCGCCATGAGATGCCCATGAACCCGATTCAAGAAGTGGAAGTGTTTGATGTCTGGGGGATTGACTTCATGGGACCCTTCGTCAGCTCCTTTGGCAATAAGTACATACTTGTTGCTTTAGATTATGTGTCCAAATGGGTAGAAGCTGCAGCATTTCCCACTAATGATGCAAGAGTGGTGGTGGAGTTTTTGAAGAAGAACATATTCACCCGTTTTGGGACACCGAGAGATATTATCAGTGACGGAGGCACCCACTTCTGTAATCGAGCATTTGAGAAGTTGCTAGCGAAGTATGATGTGCATCAGAAGGTGGCAACACCGTATCATCCGCAGACAAGTGGACAGGTGGAAGTGTCTAATAGAGAGATAAAGAGTGTATTGACCAAGACAGTAAATGCCACAAGAACTGATTGGGCGAAAAAGCTAGATGATGCACTCTGGTCTTATAGAATTGCTTTTAAAACACCAATTGGTATGTCACCATATAAGTTGGTGTTCGGGAAGGTCTGCCACTTGCCAGTGGAACTTGAACATAAAGCTTGGTGGGCACTGAAACAGCTGAACCTAGACATTGAGGCTGCGGGCACAACGAGAATCACTGAATTGCATGAGCTTGATGAGTTTCGATATCTGGATTTTGAGAGCACAAGGTTGTACAAGGAAAGGATGATGAGATTACACGACCAGAACATTGTTGAGCGACATTTCAGCCCCGGGGACATGGTATTGCTCTATTACTCCAGATTAAGGCTATTCCCGGGTAAGGTCAAGTCACGATGGTCTAGCCAATTTGGAGTGGCTGAAGTATTCCCTTCAGGGGCTGTAGAGATTGCCTCAGAAAAAGACTCTCACACATTTAGAGTCAATGGGCAGAGAGTGAAGCTATACATAGGCATGAATGAACCAAAGGAAGTGTCAGAGATCCACCTGACGGAACCTCAGAGGTCGAGCGAGCCTTAAATGCGCTTGTCTGCGTCGTGCCGCGACGTTAAATCAGGCGTTGTGTGGGAAGCAACCCACGAATGTTGTTGTTAGTGTTTTCTTACGTAACTCTCTAAAAAAATGGGGCAGAACCGCGGCAGGACCGCGGTGAGAGGCGAGTATTCTGCCTCAACGTGGTCCGACCCACCGCGACCGCGGTAGAACCCCCGGTGATAAGTTAGTATTCTACCTCGAGTTACTTAACCCACCGCGGTCGACCGCGGTGGGCTCCAGGTACATTTTCCTTATTATTTTTTTTTCTTCTTTTTCTT
>NW_017672259.1:55991-61093 GCF_001879085.1 Nicotiana attenuata | reverse complement strand
ACTTCCCCCTCCCCCCCCCCCCCCCTTACCTTTTCTTTTGTATTTGCTTGTAGTGTATGCTAGCCTACTGTTTGTTATTGTGTAGTAATTTTTAGTAGATTTTTGTTAGTTTTCTTCTTGTTTTCTTTTGAATTTCGTTTTTGTACTTACTGGTGAAGGGACTGTGTGTATAATGTGGTGGAAAGGTGTATGTTTGTGGGTGTTGAAGGAAGTGTTATAGGGTGTGATGGTGTGGTAGAATCTTTGAATTGGGGGAAGCTTGGATAGCTCCATATGGGCTATATGTATGAAGAAATTGTCTTGCCCACAAGGTGTTTGTGGAATTGCCCCAATGGAGTTATAAGGGCTAATGTGTGTAACGACCCGGCCGGTCATTTTTGGAATTTACGCCCCGATCCTCCATTAATTACCTCCCCTAAGTTCATTTCTGCTATTTTGGTTTGCCGGGACGTTCGGTGTTAGGATTCGGAGTGTTTTGGGACACTTAGTCCCTAAATGAGAGCTTAACTGTGGTAAAGTGGTCCGTAGTCGGAACAGTGTGAAGACGACCTCGGAATGGAAATCCGATGGTCCCGTTAGCTCTGTTAGGTGATTTCGGGGTTAGGAGCATGTTCGGAATGTATTTTGGGAGTCCGTAGCTCTTTTAGGCTTGAAATGCCGAAGGTTGAATTTTCAAAGTTCCGGTCCGATAGTGAGTTTTTGATCCAAGGGTCGGAATGGAATTCCGGAAGTTGCAGTAGCTCCGTCGTGTCATTTGGGATGTATGTGCAAAATTTCAGGTCATTCAAGCGTGGTTTGGTTAGGTTTTTGATCGAAAGCGTATTTGGAAGAAATTTGAAGTTCTTAGGCTTGAATCATTGATTAAATCGGGTTTCCGGTGTTGTTTTAGGTGTTTTAAGGATTGGTACAAGTTCGAATAAGGTATTAGGTGGTATTGGTGCTTTCGGTTGAGGTCCCGGGGGCCAAGGGATGATTTCGGGTGGTTGACAGAAAATTTTGAAGTTGAATGAATTGCTGAAGGTTCTGTCTACTGTCATAACCGCACCTGCAGTTTGGGTTCCGCAGGTGCGGAGCCGCAGATGTGGAATTTAGCAGGAGTAACAGGATCCGCAGATGCGGAATTTTTACCGCAGAAGCGGTACCGCACCTGCGTGTGGGAAACCGTAGATGCAAAAACTAGGAGCATAAGTGGAAGCCGCAGAAGCAGCTCGTGGTCCGCAGAAGCAGGATCGCAGAAGCGGTCCCTTGTCCGCAGAAGCAGAAATACCTGTGCAGATATAGAAATTTTGAGGGTTTGATTTCATAAGTTAGAAAAATCAATTTGAGCTCGGGTAAGGGCAATTTCCAGAGGATTTTGAAGAGGAGATTATTGGGTAACGTTTCTTTAATCCCTTTTTGTTGTATTTCATCAAATATAGCTTAATCCATCATCTAATTTCGAATTTGGAATCAAATTGGGGGAAAAACTTCTTAGAACAAACTATTGGGTTTTGAGTGAGCATTTGACCTCCGATTTGGGAGATTTTTATACGGTTAGACTCGTGAGAGTACGAGGGTTTTGAAAATGTGAAAATTATTCGATTCCGAGATGTTGGCCTGAAGGGCATTTCGGTCATTTCACCTAATTTTACGCCGTAACTTTGAATTAAATAGCAAAACCAGTTGTTTGCGGTGTTATTTACAATGTGTAATTGAATTGAATAGATTTGGGCCATTTGGAGTCGGATACTCGTGGCAAGAGCGTGGTTTCTAGTTGATATTGAGCCGGTTCGAGGTAAGTGGCTTGTCTAACCTTGTGTGGGGGACCTTTCCCCTTAGGATTTGTTATTTGTATTTGAGTGCCTTGTACGTGAGGTGACGAGCGCGTACTTGAGCCGATTGTTGAAAATCCTGATTTTAAATAAGACATTGAGACCGAGTTCCTTTCATATTTGCTTTACTTTACATGTAATTATGACATGTGCTAGATTAGAGAAGCATGTTTAGTTGATTTAACCTGCCTAATTGCTTAAGTTGCCTTGACTGAACTACGTGAAGCATGCTAGGCTAGTATTATCTATTGCCCGCCTTTTGTTTTACTTCATTCCTTGGTATCTTCTAGCTGTGATTGCGCATTTATATTGGGACTACGGATGTGGGATTCCGGTAGCTCCCCTCCCCCCCCCTGTTTGTTTACTTTGGGACTACGGGTTCGATTCCCGATAGATCCCCCTGCACTTTTACTTTGGGACTGCGGGTTAGATTCCCGATAGATCCCCCTGCACATTGATGGTTGGACTACGGGTCGGTATCCCGGGAGATCCTTCGGTTTGGTACATGAGTTGGACTATAGGACGGTATCCCGGGAGATCCACTGGACATTTGAGAAAAGGGCTACAGGATGGTATCCTGGGAGATCCTCATTGGTACCATTGATATTGAGCTGTATTTACTCTGTGTTTACTCTGTCTTTTGTAGTTGTTATTACCTCGTTGATCTGCCTTATCTCACTGCTGTACTCATTATTTCTGTCAGATTTTCCTACTGTTAATTAATATTATATTTTACCTCAGTAGGGCCCTGACCTTCCTCGTCACTACCCAACTGAGGTTAGGCTTGGAACTTACTGAGTACCGTTATGGTGTACTCATGCCCTTCCTGCGCATGTTTTTCATGTGCAGATCCAGGTACCTCTTCTCAGGCGCACTATCCTTGAGGCGAGGAGATACACGGAGACTTCGAGGTATATCTGCAGCATCCGTAGACCGAAGAGTCTTCTTCCTTATTCTAGTTGTAGAGCTGTTATCCTATCATACTTTTGGTGTAGATATTCTGGAGATTAGAGTACTTATGGTAATTCTATTAGCATGTGTTTCCCGTGAGTTTCCAGGTTTTGGTATTGAGTTGTAGACTTCCGCATATCTTTAGAGTTGTATAGGCCGGGCGGCTTTATATTCAGTGGTTATATTTTCATATGTCCAGTTTTAATTGGTTATTTCTCAAGTTAAATTGTTATTTTCGCACTATAGGTCTTACCTAGTTGTAGGAACTAGGTGCCATCACGACATGTTCATGGAGGGTGAATGGGGGCCGTGACAAGTTGGTATCAGAACATTAGGTTCATAGGAGTCACGGAACACAGGCCGGTTTATTAGAGTCTCGCTGATCGGTACGGAGACGTCTATACTTATCTACGAGAGGCTATGTAACTGTTTAGGAAAAATCTTCGTTTCATTTGAATTCCTTGTCGTGCGATATTTTGACATCAATTCTAAACTTATGACTTCTATTCTCTCACAGATGGTGAGGACACGTACCACTCGTGATGATCAGGCACCCGCGCCCCCTCCTGCAGCCGTCAGAGGCCGGGGCTGGGGGAGAGGTCGAGGACGCGCATGTGGTGCAGCCAGAGCACTTGCGCGAGCTGCCGCCGAGGTACCACCAGCAGATCCAGCCGGAGCCCAAGCACCTGGCACACCTACTACTGCCACTACTACTCCAGCGCTCCAGGAGACTTTGGCTCAGTTCATGAGCATGTACACCACCTTGGCTCAGGCAGGGTTGCTTCCCCTTGCTGCAGCCACATCCAGGCCGGGGGAGGAGCACAGACTCCCGCCATCCGCACTCCTGAGCAGCGAGTGCAGGTTGAGCAGGCTCCCGAGATTATTCTGGCACCGCCTGCAGCGCCAGTTCAGCCCGAGGATGAGTCAGCTGCTTCAGAGGACGAGCAGCGGAGACTTGAGAGGTTCAAGAAGTATGATCCCCCAGTGTTCAGTGGATTAGCATCAGACGATGCCTTGGGATTTCTAGAGGAGTGTCATCGTATTCTTCACACTATGGGCATAGTGGAGTCCAGCGGGGTTTCTTTCACTGCTTTTCAGCTTCGGGGAGCCGCCTATGATTGGTGGCGCACTTATGAGATAGACAGTCCAGTCGAGGTTGCTTCACTGACTTGGACCCAGTTCTCGGATATGTTCATGAGAGAGTTTGTCCCCCAGAGTCTCAGGGATGCATGGCGCGCAGAGTTTGAGCATTTGCGCCAGGGTGCTATGACCGTTTCGGAGTATGCTATCCGTTATACCAGGTTGGCCAGGCATGCACCGGCTTTGGTTGCTACAGTTCGGGAGAGAGTTCGCAGGTTCATTGAGGGTCTTATCCTACCCATCAGATCTAGCATGGCTCGAGAGTTGGAGACGAACGTTCCTTATCAGCAGGTAGTGAGCATTGCTAGGAGGATTGAGGGTATGCTCGCCAGGGAGTGAGGGGAGAGGGAGGCCAAGAGGTCTCGAGAGTCGGGTCACTACTCTGGTGCCCGTACCCCATCAGCAGGTCTTTATGGTAGGGGTTATGCAGGTTGCCCTGTTCATTCAGCTCTTCCAGCAGCCGGTAGTGCTCCAGCTCCACCTGCACCTCAGGAGCCTTACTATGCACCTCCAGTTTGTAGCGCACCTCCTGCGCGGGGTGTTTCCAGAGGTCAGTCCAGCAGGCCTAGTCCCAGCCAGTCACAGCCACCGCGTCCTCCCAGAGCTTGTTTCGAGTGCGGTGATACACGCCACATGGTTAGGGACTGCCCCAGACTCGGTAGGGGTGCATCTTCACAGACTACTCAGCCACAGCGTGCTCCTCAGAGTTCTCAGGCCATGGTCACAGCTCCATCTGCTACCCCACCTGCCCAGCCGGCTAGGGGCGGAGGTCGGGGAGATAGAGGTCGCCCTCAAGAGAGGGGTCGGGCTAGATATTATGCTATCCCTGCTCGTACTGAGGCTGTTGCCTCCGACTCCGTCATTACAGGTATTATTCTGGTTTGTCATAGAAAGGCATCGGTTCTATTCGATCCGGGCTCTACTTATTCTTATGTGTCTTCTTACTTTGCTCCTCATCTGGGTGTGCCTCAGGATTCTTTGAGTGCCCCCGTTTATGTTTGTACTCCGGTGGGAGATTCTCTTGTTGTGGACCGCGTTTATCAGTCATGTTTGGTTACTATTCGTGGTTTTGAGACCAGAGCAGACTTATTATTACTCGGTATGGTGGATTTTGACATTATTTTGGGCATGGACTGGTTGTCGCCCCATTTTGCTATTCTTGATTGTCACGCCAAGACCGTGACGCTGGCTATGCCAGGT
>NW_017672259.1:9205-55107 GCF_001879085.1 Nicotiana attenuata | reverse complement strand
ATAGTTATCAGTCCAGCATTCAGATGGTGCCGTATGAGGCTTTATATGGTAGGAGGTGTAGATCTCCGGTGGGTTGGTTTGAGCCGGGTGAGGCCAGGCTATTGGGCACAGAGTTAGTTCAGGATGCATTGGAGAAGGTTAAGACGATTCAGGATAGACTCCGTACAGCCCAGTCCAGACAGAAGAGTTACGCAGACAGGAAGGTTCGTGATGTTTCATATATGGTTAGTGAGCGGTTTCTGCTTCGGGTTTCGCCTATGAAAGGCGTCATGAGGTTTGGGAAGAAAGGGAAGTTGAGTCCGAGGTTTATTGGCCCTTTTGAGATCTTGCGGCGAGTTGGGGAGGTTGCCTATGAGCTTGCCTTGCCTCCCAGTTTGGCCGGAGTTCATCCGGTATTTCATGTTTCGATGCTCCGGAGGTATCACGGTGATCCGTCTCACGTATTGGATTTCAGTTCAGTCCAGTTGGACAAGGATCTATCCTATGTTGAGGAGCCAGTGGCTATTTTGGACAAGCAGATCAGAAAGTTGAGGTCAAAGAACATAGCTTTAGTGAAGGTTCAGTGGCGGGGTCAGCCGGCCGAGGAGGCGACTTGGGAGACCGAGCGGGATATGCGCAGCCACTACCCTCATCTTTTCACTACCTTAGGTATGTTCTATATACTCGTTCGAGGACGAACAAATGTTTATGTGTAGGAGGATGTAACGACCCGGCCGGTCCTTTTTGGAATTTACGCCCCGATCCCCCATTAACTGCCTCTCCTAAGTTCATTTCTGCTTATTTTGGTTTGTCGGGACGTTCGGTGTTAGGATTCGGAGTGTTTTGGGACACTTAGTCCCTAAATGAGAGCTTAAGTGTGGTAAAGTGGTCCGTAGTCGGAACAGTGTGAAGACGACCTCGAAATGGAAATTCGATGGTCCCGTTAGCTCCGTTAGGTGATTTCGGGGTTTGGAGCGTGTTCGGAATGTATTTTGGGAGTCCGTAGCTCTTTTAGGCTTGAAATGCTGAAGGTTGAATTTTCGAAGTTTCCGGTCCGATAGTGAGTTTTTGATCCGAGGGTCGGAATGGAATTCCGGAAGTTTCAGTAGCTCCGTCATATCATTTGGGATGTGTATGCAAAATTTCAGGTCATTCGGGCGTGGTTTGGTTAGGTTTTTGATCGAAAGCGTATTTGGAAGAAATTTGAAGTTCTTAGGCTTGAATCATTGATTAAATCAGGTTTCCGGTGTTGTTTTAGGTGTTTTACGGATTGGTACAAGTTCGATTAAGGTATTAGGTGGTATTGGTGCTTTTGGTTGAGGTCCCGGGGGCCTCGGGATGATTTCGCGTGGTTGACGGAAAATTTTGAAGTTGAATGAATTGCTGAAGGTTCTGTCTACTGTCATAACTGCACCTGCGGTTTGGGTTCCGCAGGTGCGGAGCCGCAGAAGCGGCCAGTCAGCCGCAGATGCGGAATTTAGCAGGAGTAACAGGATCCCCAGATGCGGAATTTTTACCGCAGAAGCGGTACCGCACCTGCGGGTGGGAAACCGCAGATGCGAAAACTGGGAGCATAAGTGGAAGCCGCAGAAGCGGCTCGTGGTCCGCAGAAGCGGGACCGTAGAAGCGAGACCGCAGAAGCGGTCCCTTGTCCACAGAAGCGGAAATACCTGTGCAGATATAGAAATTTTGAGGGTTTGATTTCATAAGTTAGAAAAAAATCAATTTGAGCTCGGGTAAGGGTGATTTCCAGAGGATTTTGAAGAGGAGATTATTGGGTAACGTTTCTTCAATCCCTTTTTGTTGTATTCCATCAATATATAGCTTAATCCATCATCTAATTTCGAATTTGGAATCAAAATGGGGGAAAAACTTCTTAGAACAAACTATTGGGTTTTGAGTGAGCATTTGACCTCCGATTTGGGAGATTTTTATATGGTTAGACTCGTGAGAGTACGAGGGTTCTGAAATGTTAAAATTATTCGATTCCGAGACGTTGGCCTGAAGGGCATTTCGGTCATTTCACCTAATTTTACGCCGTAACTTTGAATGAAATAGCAAAACCAGTTTTTTGCGATGTTATTTATAATGTGTAATTGAATTGAATAGATTTGGGCCATTTGGAGTCAGATACTCGTGGCAAGAGAGTGGTTTCTAGTTGATATTGAGCCGGTTCGAGGTAAGTGACTTGTCTAACCTTGTGTGGGGGACCTTTCCCTTAGGATTTGTTATTTGTATTTGAGTGCCTTGTACGTGAGGTGACGAGCGCGTACTTGAGCCGATTGTTGAAAATCCTGATTTTTTACTTAAGACATTGAGACCGAGTTCCTTTCATATTTGCTTTACTTTACCTGTAATTATGACCTGTGCTAGATTAGTGAAGCATGTTTAGTTGATTTAACCTGCCTAATTGCTTAAGTTGCCTTGACTGAACTACGTGAAGCATGCTAGGCTAGTATTATCTGTTGCCTGCCTTTTGTTTACTTCATTCCTTGGTATCTTCTGGCTGTGATTGCGCATTTATATTGGGACTACGGATGTGGGATTCCGGTAGCTCCCCCCCCCCCTTGTTTGTTTACTTTAGGGCTACGGGTTCGATTCCCAGTAGATCCCCTGCACTTTTACTTTGGGACTGCGGGTTAGATTCCCGATAGATCCCCCTGCACATTGATGGTTGGACTACGGGTCGGTATCCCGGGAGATCCAATGGACAGTTGAGAAAAGGGCTACAGGACGGTATCCTGGGAGACCCTCATTGGTATCCTTAACATTGAGCTGTATTTACTCTGTGTTTACTCTGTCTTTTGTAGTTGTTATTACCTCGTTGACCTGCCTTATCTCACTGCTGTACTCATTATTTCTGTCAGATTTTCCTACTGTTAATTAATATTATATTTTACCTTAGTAGGGCCTTGACCTTCCTCGTCACTACCCAACCGAGGTTAGGCTTGGCACTTACTGAGTACCGTTGTGGTGTACTCATGCCCTTCCTGCGAATGTTTTTCATGTGCAGATCCAGGTATTTCAGGCGCACTATCCTTGAGGCGAGGAGATACACGGAGACTTCGAGGTATATCTGCAGCGTCCGCAGACCAAAGAGTCTTCTTCCTTATTCTAGTTGTAGAGCTGTTATCCTATCATACTTTTGGTGTAGATATTCTGGAGATTAGAGTACTTATGGTAATTCTATTAGCCTGTGTTTCCCGTGAGTTTCCGGGTTTTGGGATTGAGTTGTAGACTTCCGCATATCTTTAGAGTTGTATAGGCCAGGCGGCCTTATATTCAGTGGTTATATTTTCATATGTTCAGTTTTAATTTATTATTTCTCAAGTTAAATTGTTATTTCCGCACTGTAGGGCTTACCTAGTTGTAGGAACTAGGTGCCATCACGACATGTTCATGGAGGGTGAACGGGGGTCGTGACATATACGAACGCCATGAGGGGACTACGAATAAGGCTGTATTGTGGTCAGGTCCCGGGGCCTAAATGGGCTAAACGAGCCGGGCGAAACGGTCCCGAGCTCTGGCGGGCCAGTCTCAAGCAGTCCCGGGCCAAACGGTCCCGGGCTTAACAGTCCTGGAGGGTGGAACCGGCCCACTGTGGGCCTAAGCCCACATGGGCCCGGGCTAAGTGGGCCGGGCCTACGGGCCTAAACGGGCTTAAGTGTTCCGGGCTAATTTTTTTTTGAAATTTTTTTATCTAAGGAAATTTCTTGTAAATTATATTATATAATTGTGACTTAAATCTTCTAATTCAAATTTAAACACAAAAAAATTGTAAAGAAATATTCAAGGGAATGCCTTATAATTTTTATTATTACGACATTAACAAAAAATGGCAATATCTTTCTTAGTCTTCCTCCCCCCAATGGAATGAGCACAACAAGGTGCTAATACCACCATTAAAAGGAAAAAAAACTAATGAAGATGTGCCAAAATACAAGTTACATAATAGTCTACATATTATCTCTAACAAATTTCATAAATCCTTCAAGGTTCGGAGGAATTTCCGTTGGTGGTGGCGGAAAAGAAGCTTGTTCATCACCGCTTCCAGGCGAAGCAGCATCCTCCACAAGTTCCGCTAGCATTTCTTCATAAGCTTCGTCTATCTCCGGTTGTGATTCATCAAGTCCAAAATTTCTTCTTTCCGAACGGATCCAATCTCGGAAGAGTACTGATTTTTTCAAGCTCTCCCTCATTGACGCTCTATGATCACCGATTTGAAGCCTCGCTTGACAGAAAGCGCTCTCCGATGCCACTGTTGAAGCTTGAATACTTAAAATATCTCGAGCCACCCTTGAAAGAACCGGATAGTGTTTTAATTTGTCCTTCCACCATTCCAAAACATCAAAGGAGCCGCCGGGATTCTCTGATTCAAGTCCCTGCGACAAATAAACTTGAAGCTCATTTAGTTGTGAACTATCACCAATATTATCACCTTGAGAACCCCTGAACTCCGTCCAAGAACAAAGTGCTTTTAGGCCCGCAGTTCTTTTAGATGATTGCGAACTAGACGAAGTAGGAGTTGGAACATTTGGTCTTGCATGATCTAAGGCAAGTTGATAAGCATTATAAATTGTTTGAGCATTTATTTTAATTGAGGCTTTTGCATCTGCAAGTGTAGCAAATTCCTCATCTGAAAGTGATAAAGCCTTATAAATATTTGCATACCAAAAGTGAGGACCTCCTAATTTCATGGTAGGATTTAACATGGCAGCAACACCATAAAGAGGGGGGATAGGGAAATAATATTTTTTAAACTTATCTTTCATAGAATCAATAGCAAGTTGATAAATTACCCCACCCTCTGAAAATTGAGTAAACAAATCTGCAAGTGCTGCAATATAAACTAAACAGATAGAAATAGTAGGATAATATTGCCCAGATAATTGATTTGTAGCAACATGAAATTGTTCTAAAAAATCTACAAGAATTTTAACATTAGTCCAACCCTGATTTGTAAGGTGCTCATCATCATCATCATCATCACCACCAACACGAGCATTAAACGTTGCGTTTATTGGGTTTCTATATTCATATGCAACAACTAAACTTTCATACATGTAATTCCATCTAGTCGGACAAGCTTTAGGAACCTTTCTTTCTCTAAGGCCAAATTCATCACATTTTTTAAAATATTCTCTAAGTCTACTTCTAGGGTTTGAATAAAAAAACCAATTAAGAGCCATTTTAACCTTTTCAATTTCAACATTTAAAATTTTCATACCATCACTGACGATTAAATGGTAAATATGATAAATACATCTAATATGGAAAATATTACTAAATGCAGGATTTAGTGTAGTTGTAAGCAAGCCTATAGCATTAGTGTTACTAGAAGCATTATCCATTGAAACTGACATTATTTTATCTCTAATGCAAAAATATCTACAAATATCTGCAACTGTGTTAGCAATAAACTTACCTATGTGACGTGAATTAATTATTCTATAAGCAATAATGCGCTTTTGCATTTTCCATTCCTCATCAATCCAATGAGTGGTAACAGTAAGATAATTACAGTCATTACCACTTCTACCAATATCAGTAGTAATAGCAACACGACAATCTATATGGGTAAATAAATAGCGCAAATATTCTTCATATTCATGTTTATATTTATAAATGTCGCTCTTTACGGTAGCGCGAGGCCATCCTTTATAAGTAGGATTAAAAACTCTTCTAATATAATGCACAAAGTGAGGATTAGAAGGAAAACTATAGGGTAAGCACATAACAGTAACCATTTTTTCCAATTCTTCACGATCTTTATTTGGATCGTAATATAAAATGCCACCGGTAACAGTGTTAATTCCTGGTTGAACTAGATTTGACCCGGTACTAGGGTTAACCTGAGTACCTACACTTGTCCCCTCTTGCGGAGCTTTCATTTGAAGAAATCTAGCTTTATCTTTAGGGTGTGTCTTTATGTGTCTAGTCAAAGTATCCGTACCGCTACGATCTCCAGTAAATTTATGAGCCATCAAAGTCCCACAAGTTATACACTTAGCCTTATTTTGATCTCTTAGTTGAATAAAAAAGTGCCAAACAAGAGATGTTTCGCACCGTTTAGAAGGTTGTCTATTAAAAGTAGGGTTACTACATGAGGGTCAGGCGGGGCATCATTTGGATTATTATCAGTTGGGTTAACAACAGGACTAGTAGGTGTATCATCTAAATCCGGTTGTGTTTCATCTAAATCATCATTTTCCTCATCATTTTCATCGATAGTTGGATTACCATAAAGAGTATTCATGTATTCATCATTTAATTGTTAACCTGGTGCAATATCATGGTAAAATTGACTATCGGTAAATTGAAAACAAGGGTTATCACTATCAAGAATAACAGGTGGAGGAGGACGGCTAACAGGTCTGCGTCGGGGAGCCGGGGGAGGAGTAGTAGCTTGCCCACTAGATTCACCAATTTTAGATTTTCCCTTACCACCAAATATTTTTTTCAAAGAAAAGGACATATTAATTATAATTATAAAAACTAAAACAAACAAAACTATAATATTAAAACTTAAGAGTTGGAATCAGTTTACCGAATTGACGAACAACTTCTTGAAAATTGTATATCGTTGAAGACTTGAAGACTTGAATACTTCAATTCACCAACTTCGCAATTTTTCACAAATTGCAATAATAAAGTAAGCAATTATGGAAGAAAATTAGAGAGAGATTGATGATTTTGTGAGTAAAAATGAAAGAATGAGGGGGTATTTATAGTTGAGAATAGGGAAAAAGTATAATTATAAAAAGTTTGGGGTTAAAATAAAGTTTAGGGGGCAAATGGCTATTTTTTAAAAAGCCAAACGGCTAAATTGTCAAGCCAACGGCTAGTTTTTAAACTTCCAACCATTGGCCAATTTAAAAAAAAAATTAAAAAATAGCCGTTGGGCCCGTTAGGCCCGATTGAAACGGTCCAGGCCCGCCAGCCAATCCCGGTCTAAACGGTCCCGGGCTCGCGGTCTCTCCATGCTGGACCGGCCTACAGTGGGCTCCTAGGACCGCTTGGGACCGGACCATATGGGCCAACCCGTTTAGCCCAAAGCCCATGTGGGCTCGCGGGCCTGGGCCGGTCCCGGGCTGGGCTCGCGGGCCTGGGCCGGTCCCGGGCTGGGCCCGGACCACAATACAGCCTTACCTGCGAACACGTAGGTGGGCCTGGCAGTGCTTTACAAACGCGGAGGCCCAACCGCGAACATAAAGAGGAGATGAGGAAAACGGGGCAGGAGGCCTTTGGCCTGCGCTAACGCGACTGGGGAACCGCAAACGCGGAGGGAGAGGGGCAGTGGGCATCGCGAATGCGCGAAGGCCACTGCGAACGTGAAGAAGAGATTTTTGGTCCAGGGCTGTTTGGCCTTCGCGAGGGTCATTCCGCGATCGCGAAGAGGAAGGAACTATGCAGTGGGTTATATTTCGGGACTTAGCCCATTTCTCTCACATTTTCTTTTAGTTGGGGATTTTTTGAGAGCTTCAAGGAGAGATTTTCATCAAGCAACACAAGGTAAGTGATTCCCACCTATTGCAAGTTAAATACTTGGATTATATATAGATTTTAACATAAAAATTCATGGAAAATTAGTGGAAATTTGGGATTTTGGTAGATAATCTAGAAATTGGTATTTTTGAATTTTGACCACGATTGGACATAGAATTGAGAATAAATTATATATTTGAGTTCGTGAGGTTATGGACAATGTTTATCTTCGAAAATTCTCGAAATCCGGGCACGTGGGACCAAGGGTTGATTTTATCGACTTTTAAAGCGGAGTTGGGAATTTATTTAAATTGATTTGTTATGAGTATTTGAGTATATGTTTATGGGTTTACACATTGGTTGCATAGTTTTGGACTGTCAAGCATTGGTTTGAGGTGTTGGAGTGGCGTCGGAGCCGCCTATGGAACTTCGGAGCGAGATAAGTCTCTTTTCTATTCTTGTAAGAGGGAATTAACCACATAGGTGAATTGATTTAATATGTGCTTCTATTTGTGGGGGTCGCGTACGCACGAGATGATGAGAGTCCGTATGTAGCTACTAATTATGCCTATGCACGGGTAGTCTAGGATCCAAATCATGTTATACTGGCAATGTTTGCACCATACTTGTTAATTTAATTGCTTAAATCATATTGGAACTTGATAAAGGAATTTTAAAAGGTTAAAATTCATTTACTTGAGTTTTAGACGGGTCACTTCACCGTTAATGAGAATTGGTGTTTCTTTGAATATTAGACCCTTAATAATCTTGAATCGGTTGTTTATAAAGTATTTTCTCTTCTCGTGGAGCGGGCCAAATGCCTCGGTAGCAGATAGATGCATCTATGATTCATGTCGTTCGACCCTCGGCAGTGCACAGTTTATATATTTGTATGTTGGATCTGGTCGTACGATCTCGGCATAATTCATGCGTAATAAATTCTTGGAGTCCAATTATAATCGATATTGTTTCATTGGCTTGAGAGATTAATTTGTTAAATGATGAAAATTAATTTTGGGATTTACTATCACTGAAAGAATTGTTTGCTTATTTCTTGTTATTAAATTGTCAGCGGTATTTACATAATCCATGCTTAATTAAAATTCCGATATTTTATTATTAGCCCATAGTAAGTGTCGAAGTCGACCCCTCATCACTATTTCTTCGAGGTTAGGCTAGATACTTACTGGGTACGTGTTGATTTACATACTCATACTGCACTTGCTGCACATATTGTTCAGGTATACATGTATGGTTCTGTTGGCCCTCTGGGTGCAGAGGCATGGCTTTTACGGGGGACTTTATGGTGAGCTGCACTTTCTTGCTACGATCCGCAGCCTGCAGAGTCTCCATCAGAGTTAGTTATAGTCTCCTGTCTAATATATATTCCAGACAGATGTTGTATTTTATTATATTTCCTAAGTTAATGCTCATGCACTTATGACACCGGGTTCTGGGGATTTCTATTAGATATTTGGCATGATGGTTCACCTAATTACTATTTTATCACCCTGTAGACTTTATTTCATGTTATTTAATTAAATGGGAGTTATGATTTTAAAAGTAATAAATTGATAAATCAACGTTGACTTGCCTGACGGCAGCGTTACGTGCCATCACGACCTATAGTGAATTTTGGGCCGTGACAGAGGGATTGTAACTAAAAAGACCAAAAAGAATAAAAAAAAACTAAAAATAATAAAGAAACTAAAAAGAGTGTAGAATTTTAGTCTAAAGGAAAAAATAAAGTGAAAAATAACAAATAAAAGAACTTTAAAGTGACAAATATTTTGGGAGGATAGATTTTACTAGAAAGAACAAAGTTAAAAGAATAATAAAACAACAAAATTATTAAACAATAAAGTGAAAAAGAGTAAGGCATTATCATTAGTAAAGAAAAAAGAAAAAATAGCTATAGAAAAGAAGAAAATAAAGTAAAAAAGTAATTAAACAAAAAATGGAAAACAAAACGAGAAAAAGACAAATAAAGAAAGTGAATAAGTTGTTATAAAATAAAAACTGTAAAGTAAATAAATCAAAGACAAGTATAGAGAGAAAGATTGATGTATTATTCAACCTTCAAAACTCATGTACATAATGAACTGAAATCTCCTCTTTTCATAGAAGAAAGGAAGCTGTTGTGTAAGCTGCTTGTAAGTTGCTTGTAAGCTGCTACTGCAAGCTGCTGGGTAAGCTGCTTGTAAGTTACTTGTAAGCTGCTACTGCAAGCTGCTGTGTAAGCTGCTTGTAAGTTGCTTTTAAGATGCTACTGTACCAGATATAGATAATCTTCTACCGGGGATAATATTTATCCAAAACGGGGTACCGAAATGATAAGCTTCTTCAGGAGGCTTATTTCCAATAGAGTACTAAATAGATAAACATATTTACGGCAGAGTCCCATATGGATAAGCTTATTCAGGAAGCTTATTTACAACGGAATAGTAAATGAACATCCATAATAATATATATTTATAACACTCCCCCTTGGATGTTCATTGTGCCTCATTAAAACCTTATAAGAAAAACCCTGTGAAAAAAAAATCTTAGTAAGGAAGAAAGAGTGCATTGTGTATTTTACTCCCCCTGATGAAAACCTTGTTTCAAATATTTGAGTCTTCGCATTCCAATCTTGTATACCATCTTCTCAAAAGTTGAATTTGTAGAGAGTATTATCCACCACTATTTCAGATCAATTTAAATTAATCTCATCAAACTAAGAAGCTGCTGCAAGTCATTTCATTGAGTTGCTTGCAACCTGTCTGCATCAGCTGCTTGTAGATAAACTTCAATGGAGTACTAAATGGATAATCATCTTCAGGAAGATTATCTACAGCGGAATAATAAATGGACATCCACAATAATATTTTTATTACACTCCCTTTTGGATGTTCATTATTATGTGCCTCGTTAAAACCTTACTAGGAAAAACCCCGTGGGAAAAAATCCTAGTCAAGGAAAAAGAGTACACTAATAATATACATTGCAAGCTGCCTCATTAAAAACCTTACCAGGAAAAACCCAGTGGGAAAAAATCTAAGCAAGGGAAAAAGAGTACAGTGCAGAGACTTGGGTATATCAGGACCAGAACGGATCCTTATTCACTTTAAGTGATAAAAAAAATCATTGGTGTACTCAATGAGTGTGCTTTGTCCATGTAAAAGCATTTTAAGACCCTTTTTGTATAGGCAGATTGATGGATAAAAATCATGTCTGCTAAATGTTCAATTTGCAGACTAAAATAAAGTTTTGTGTTTCCAAGATCTTTCATCTCAAATTCTTTCTTAAGATATTCGATTGCATTTTGGAGCTCTTCTGGAGTTCCAACAAGATTTATGTCATCAACATAAACAACAAGTATAATGAATTTTGATGATATTTTCATTATAAAAAATACATGGACAAACAACATCACTTACGTAACCCTCTTTTAGTAAATATTCACTGAGGCGATTATACCATATGCGCCCAGATTGCTTTAACCCGTACAAAGACCTTTGTAATATGATCGAGTACATTTCTCGAGACATTGAACTATATGCTTCAGGCATTTTAAATCCTTCAGGGATCTTTATATAGAATTAATCAAATGAGTCATATAAGTTATGACTTAAATTTAAATGGCGTGACATCTTCAGGTGTCTGGACTACAGGTCCGATCCTCACAATCTTTTACAATATTGTGCACTATATTGTATCAAATATATCGTCGACGATTATTTTGTATCAGTTCCTAAGCGACATAACTTGTTGAGATCTCATCACTTTCTTTATTTTTAGGTACCTGAACTTCTTCGGGAGTTTCATGAAATGTTATGTCGTGGTCTCTTCTAGAACTTATTTCCTCCTCATTATGATCATTTTGATCATTATCTCCTATTATTTTTCAAGGATTGTTACCTTTGGAACCGACTGGTCTACCACGCTTCATGCGTACAGTAAACTCTATCCTTCAGGGACTTTAATTTTAATAGGAGCATTTGCAGCTGAAATATGATATTAAATTTTGGATCAGCAAATGCTTCTGGCATTTAACTTGAATTATCTTCTAAGTGAGGATCATATTAATGATAATTTGATTCATATAGCATATTTTTCAGCTGATTATTCCATCCCCCAAATGTTAGAAAAACTAACATATCTCCCCAATCTTCTTTGGGAAACATATCTTTGTGTATTGTGGTAGATAAATAAATTATATACCACATATCAAAAGATAGTAAAAATATTTGGTTTCTGATCCTAAACCAATTGTGAGGGGATGACTTATCATATATTGTTGGTCTGATGCATAAAGTGCTGTTATATGCAATTTAGAAAATCTTAGACCAACACATGAAGCTTTGTTCTCATAAGCAATGGTTTTGCCATTAATAGGAGGTATTCAATGCTAAACCAGCTTGGATATAAACCAGCATTATCGAGATGAACTGTCTTAATTTCATAATCTGAAAATTATGCTCTTAAGTGAGAAAAGCAATTTCAGTTGCCAAACTGCAGGTTGACAATAAACATACATGTAACCATCTTATATATGCATCGATAAGTGGTTCACATGATAGGTGAATGGGCTCATATTCACATTTTATATATTTCAGAATCAGGGATCTTAGTCCCAACTTTAGTCGGTATAATCAATTTATTATGAGAACAAGCAACACAGGAGAATTCTTAAAGAATCTTCTAGTTCTTCAGTACATGCTTATCTGAATTCTCAAATAGCTCATTTAAAAATGACAAATGAAAACTTCAATTTTATCATGGCATGTGCTATCTCTTAGTAAACTTTTGGTTTACTATGACATAAACTTTCGCATTAGTAAACTTCTGATTTACTGTGGCTACTTTTACATAAATAAATTTCTGAATTACTGTAGCTGCTTTTGCATTAGTAAAATTCTGGTTTACTGTGATACATGATGTAATACAAATTTAAGAATAAGGCGGGTAACTTCTCACATACATATTTACCCCCTGTGATTGTGGAAACATGAAGATTTTCAATCTTCAATCATTTGTAGTCTCAGTATGATTGTCATTTGTATTAGTAAACTTCGGGTTTATCATAACATATGTTTTAACCACAATAATGACAAATAAGCTCTTCGGGAGCTTTTAATTTATTGTCCACAATCAAATATTAGTCAGACACTACTTGTCTCATGTATCTTCTAGACAAAAAGTTAGCTCTTTAGGAGTTGTTGATACATTTTGTACTATCAAATATTGCTCAAACACTTCTGGTATCATGCGAGAAAATCATAAACAAATAAATATTATAAAGACAATTCTAAATTTATAAATGTATGAAATTAAGAATTTCAGTATTTTTACCACCAACTTTGTGACAAATATCTCCTTCAGGGAGAAACGCTATTAACATCTGAACATTTTATATCAAAGCGGTAACCACATAGTCATTATATCCTTCAGGGAAAGATACACGAGTTGTTATTTCCTTCGGAGAACTCGATAACTAACCATAACATATTAATATGGCCATAGTAGAAAGCATTCTACAAGAATACTTTTGCCTTGGAATGATATTTAATAAAATTATCCAAACAATTTTAACTTCGCTTCAACAAAGATTAAAATGGGAAAACAAAGCTTTCAAGATAAGAACAAAGGATTGAAATTTTACTGAGTTGCAATATCAGAGACGCTGGAATTTTACTGAGTTGCAATAACTATCTTTTTAGATTTTTGTTTTTTCATGGGTTGTGGCCTGTGGTGAAAGGCCAGAGAAGCATTTGGGCCAGACAGGCATGTTGATGAATGTTTACCTTGAAACTACGAGTAACAATTAAATTTGATTTGTGGTTTTAAAGATACGTGATTAGATTCAATACCAATTAATAATCAAGAAAATATGAAGTAGAAGTGGAAGAAACAAGTAAATCAAACCAATATAACTCAGCAGCAGTGACCTCGAGCCTAGTGACCTCGAGGTTGGTTTAGAACAGTAAGAACGATTAAGCGAGAAAAGTAAAGTGAGAGCAGACAATGCTGATGAACAGTAGGCAAAAAGTAGGGAGTATATTCTTTGTTTAGTGATTAGATAATGTTACAAATGATTGGGGTCCCCTTTATATAATAGGGGAATCCCTAAATAAGGTATATTTCTATTTGCAGTAGGGAATATTCTTGATACAACTGTCTAACCACCTGGTACGGAATCTTACAATCATATTCCGGGAATTGCGCCACGATCTTGGGGACATGGCAGGAATCAAGCTCATTCTGTTACAAATCCTCAATGGTACAATTTCGGGATCAAGCATACTCGGCCTCGGTGTACATCGTGCTTCACTCTTCGGGCATTGCACTCTGTCCTCGAGCTCGGATCTGGTCCCTCGAGCTCGAACTCGACCTTTCCCGAACTCGGGCTCAAAATGACCCCTCGAGCCCATAGATCAGAGGCATACGATTTCGACCGTATACAGATAGTCCCTGCATTTCTTAGAGTAGGACGATAAGAAACGAATTGAGTCCTTGATCCTTACCCCGATTTGTTACCACATCATCAGTGGCGTAAGCGACTGAGGAAACAAAAGTATGGAAGCTGGCCCTTTCTGAGGGCGACTCCGAGAAATCTAGCGAGTCCGGCGGTGGGGAAGATTCTGAGGCTGAAGACGCTTCTGCCGATAAAGATCGTGCTGCTTAGGTTTCGTATTCTTCGTGATTCTTCGCTTTTGAGGTTTATTGGCCCTTATGAGGCATTCTTGATCGTGACCTATTGCCCTTGTAAATAGGTTCATACAAAACTTTTATCCTTCCATGGCTCCGGAATCTGTTACTTCTCTGTGCGGGTCAGAGTGTCTTAGCATAAAATTCTCTTTGAATGTTTACAGACTAGAGATGGTAATGGCCGAAAATAAGTACAGCCCTCGACCGTTTCTGATCAATGGACCCCGAATGATCGTTTGAACTTGAGTTTGAGTAGCCCTTAGACTTAACAGTCGATGAGGTAAGGTAGCCCTTGGGCTTGATGGTTGAGTGGGTATATGCTTCGTACTTGAAATGAAAGATAGCCCTTAGGCTTTATAGTCGAGTGAGGATTTGCTTGAACTCGAAGTAAAGTTAGCCCTTAGGCTTTTGTAGATAGTCCCCGAGTGATAATTCGCTCAAACTCGGGTAGCCCTTGGGCTTAATAGTTGAGTGAGCGTTTTATCGAACTCGAAATAAATTTAGCCCTTAGGCTTTATAGATAGTCCCCGAGTGAATTTGCTCGAACTCGGGTAGCTTTTGGGCTTAGTAGCCGAGTGAGCGTTTGCTCGAACTCGAAATAAAGTTAGCCCTTAGGCTTTATAAATAGTCCCCGAGTGAGAATTTGCTCAAACTCGGGTAGCCCTTGGGCTTAGTAGTCGAGTGAGTGTTTGCTCGAACTCAAAATAAAGTTAGCCATTAGGCTCTTTTAGATCGGCCTGTATATCGGCCCTTAGGCTCTTTAAGTCGGGCCGATTCTGCCTCTAAAGTGGCTATAATTTTTCCCTTTTTTCGGCTAAAAGACTTAGTGAAAAATTTTGTATGCCTTAGCATGTGTTGTTTGTACCAGCTGGTTTTTTCGAGGGTTCGACGTATCGGAACCTTATTTGTAACCTGTTTGTGTAATGGTAATCGAATACCTCTTGAGGTTTTTTCGAAGGCTGAAATTATCGAAGCCTTTAAATTATTCGATGGCTGATTTTATCGAAGCCCTTTTTGCTTTTGCCGAGGGTAGCCGAGTTTAACCGGTTTATCGAAGTATTTGAAGGCCTTTAACTTATGGCGGAAGTTGGACGTCTCCGAGCCGCATTATTTCGGCCGTAGCCTTTTTATATGACCGTAGTCTTTAATATGGTCGTAGCCTTCGGGTATGTCTTTTGGACTTGTTTCCCGATAACATTTCGAACTTGTTCGAAATGTTAATCCCCGAATGTGATGGCCTTGGCCTGTATATCTGTCACGACCCGGATTTTCCACCTTCGGGAGTCGTGATGGCACCTACTAATGTGAGCTAGACAAGCCAATCCTTAACTACTTATCTCATCATCCAATTATTTTTTTTAACGATTATAAGGCGATAACATAAAAATAGCGGAAACTTTAAATAATTAAACGGAAGAGAACAATTAAAATAGCTGAAATCTGTATCTATTACAACTGCATAAGCTTTAAATTACCCAAAACCTGGTGTCACAGTGTCACAGACGGTCTAGGATTAACTACATACAAAGTCTGAAGAAAAGCAACAATACACTGTTTCGGAATACAAGGAAAATGAAACAGGAAATAGGGATAGAGGGAGACGCCAGGGCCTGCGGACGCCTGCAGGTCTACCTTGGATCTCCGCGTGGACTGAAGGTAGCCTCCACACTATGGTCTAAAAGCTGCTCCGGGATCTGCACATAGTGCAGAGTGTAGTATCAGCACAACCGACCCCATGTGCTGGTAAGTGTCTAGCCTAACCTCGGCGAAGTAGTGACGAGGCTAGGACCAGACTACCACATAAACCTGTGCAGTTCAAATATATACAGCGGAAAAGAAATACAGAAGTAAACAAGTAAAGATGGGAGGGGGAAACATGCTTCGGGGAATAACAGGTAAAAATAGGATATCAAGAGAATTATAAAGGGATCAAAATCCAACCACTAACAAGAATAAGGAAACAAAAGCAGATTTCACTTTCTTTACACATCTTGTTGCAGGCGTGCAACCCGATCCCATTTCCTGTATCTTGTGGCAGGCGTGCCACCCGCTCCCATTTTATGTATGTCGTGGCAGGCGTGCCACCCGCTCCCATTTTATTAATCTCGTGGCAGGCGTACCACCCGCTCCCATTTCATTTATCTTGTGGTAGGCGTACCACCCGCTCCCATTTCATTTATCTCGTGGCAGGCGTGCCACCCACTCCCATTTCATTTATCTTGTGGTAGGCGTACCACCCGCTCCCATTTCAATTATCTCGTGGTAGGCGTACCACCCACTCCCATTTCAATTATCTTGTGGTACGCGTACCACCCGCTCCCATTTTAATTATCTTGTGGTAGGCGTACCACCTGCTCCATTTACAAACCAACAATAATCAAAAAGAATCCCGGCAAGGGAACAAGAGTAATACAAGAACTTCCCAGCAAGGGAACATTAATATTTCAACAACATCCCGGCAAGGGAACAATGATATTTTAATAATATCCTGGCAAGGGAACTCTGATATTTCAACAATATCCCGTCAGGGGAGCAATAATATCAAAACAAACATCCCGGCAAGGGAACAATGATGATAATAACATGTGAGGCACAATAAACCATAACGAAGTCATAACAATTACAATACAAGACTCACGGGCATGCTTGACACCAACGTATAGATACTCGTCACCATGCCTATACATCGTACTCCACAATTAACACGTAGAAAATAGACACAACTCCTAATCCCTCAAGTTAAGGTTAGACCAAACACTTACCTCGATGCCACGAACACAATTCACGATTCAATTATAGCTTTACCCCTTGATTCCGCCACCAATTCGCTCGTATCTAGTCACAAGTTACTTAATTACATCAATCAACGCTAAATGAATCAACCCCAATGCATGAAAATGAGTTTTCCAAAGTTTTACCCAAAAAGTCAAAAATCGCCCCCGGGCCCACATGGTCAAAACCCGAGGTTCGAACCAAAACCCGATCATACATTCCCCCACGAACTCAAATATATAATTTGTTTTAAAATCGGACCTCAAATCGAGGTCCAAATCCCCAATTGTTCAAAAAATCTAAGTTCTACCCAAAACACCCAATTCCCCCCATGAAAATCATTGAGTTGAAGTTGAAATCATGTTAAAATATGCTAAGAATTGATGAAAGTTAGTTAAAAACGACATACAATTGATTTGGAGAAGAAGAAATCCTTGAAAAATTGCCTAAGTGTGTTTATGTTTTGAGAGAATGTGAAAAATGGGTTTAAAATCGTCTAAGTATAAAAGTTGCAGGTCTCTGATATGGGAATTGCGAACCCTTCAGAAATGCTGGACTTTCGCATTTGCGAAAGAAAGTTCGCATTTACGACTTCCGCATTTGCGACACATTGGTCGCATTTGCGATCACTGGCCAAGCTGGAAAGCTTCGCATTTGCGAAGGGGAGCTCGCATTTTGCGAGGCCGCAATTGCGATGAACATATCGCATTTGCGATGGAGGGCAGGCCTGGGCTAGTTCGCATTTGCGACCAAGCCCTCGCATTTGCGATATCGCATTTGCGAGCCAGGCTTCGCATTGCAGGCCTAATCATACCAGCAAAATCCTGCAATTTTTCTAAGTTCAAAATGCACCCCGTGGCCTATCCAAAACTCACCCGAGCCCTTGGGGCTCCAAACCAAACATGCACACAACCTCAAAAACATCCTACGGACTTATTCGTGCACTCAAATTACAAAAATAACCTCATGAACATCGAATTAAACCTCAAGATCAATGAAATTTCTCAAAACTTCTTTAATCATCAAATTTGCATTTAAGGTCCAAATCACGTCAAACGGATTCCGTTTCTCACCAAACTTCACAAAATTATCTTAAACCATATATAAGACCTGTACCGGGGGCCGGAACCAAAATACGTGCCCGATACCAACATGTTCTAATCAAAATTCATTTCCAAACCTTATAAACATTTCTTGAAAATAATTTTCTTTAAAAATTCATTTCTCGGGCTTGGGACCTCGGAATTCGATTTTGGGCATACGCTCAAGTCCCATAATTTCCTACGGACCCTCCGAGACCGTCAAATCACGGGTCCGGATCCGTTTACCCAAAATATTGACCGAAGTCAAATTAATTCATTTTATAGTCAAAATTTATCATTTTTCACAGAATTTCACATATAGGCTTTTCGGCTACGCACCCGGACTGCGCACGTAAATCGAGGTGATGCTAAAAGAGGTTTTTAAGGCCTCGAAATGCAGAATTTAATTTAAAAACAAGTGATGACCTTTTGGGTCATCACATCCTCCACCTATAAAACAACCGTTCGTCCTCGAACGGACAGAAGAAGGAAGTACCTGAGTCGGGGAAAAGATGGGGATAACGGCTCCGCATATCGGACTCGGACTCCCAGGTCGATGCCTCAGCAGGCTGACCTTTCCACTGAACATGAACAGAAGGAAAACTCTTCAATCTCAACTGACGAACCTGCCGGTCTAGAATAGCTACCGGCTCCTCCTCATAAGACAAGTCCTTGTCCAACTGGACAGTGCTGAAATCTAACACGTGGGATGGATCACCGTGATACTTCCGAAGCATGGACACATGAAACACTGGATGCACGGCTGACAAGCTCGGCGGCAATGCAAGTCTATAAGCCACCTCTCCCACTCAATCAAGAATCTCAAACGGGCCAATGAACCTAGGGCTAAGCTTGCCCTTCTTCCCAAATCTCATCACGCCCTTCATAGGCGACACTCGAAGCAATACTCGCTCACCGACCATGAATGCCAAATCACGAATCATGCGGTCGGCATAACTCTTTTGCCTGGACTGAGCTGTACGAAGCCTATCCTGAATGATCCTGACCTTGTCCAAGGCATCCTGAACCAGATCCATACCCAATAACCGAGCCTCTCCCGACTCAAACCATCCAACCGGAGACCGACACCGCCTACCATATAAAGCCTCATAAGGAGCCATCTGAATACTCGACTGGTAGCTGTTGTTGTAGGCAAACTCTGCTAAAGGTAAAACTGATCCCACGAGCCTCTAAAGTCAATGACACAAGCTTAGAGCATATCCTCCAAAATCTGAATAGTCCGCTCGGACTGCCTGTCCGTTTGAGGATGAAATGTTGTGCTCAACTCAACCCGTGTGCCCAACTCTCGCTGAACTGCTTTCCAGAAATGTGAGGTAAACTGCGTACCTCGATCCGAAATGATAGACACGGGCACACCATGAAGACGAACAACCTCCCGGATATAGATCTCAGCTAACCTCTCAGAAGAATATGAGATTGCCACAGGAATGAAATGTGCTGACTTGGTCAGCCTATCAACAATGACCCACACTGCATCGAACTTCTTCTGAGTCCGTGGGTGTCCAGTAACAAAGTTCATAGTGATACGCTCCCACTTCCACTCAGGAATCTCAATCTTCTGAAATGAACCACCGGGCCTCTGATGCTCGTACTTAACCTGCTGACAATTCAAACACCGAGCCACATATGCAACGATATCCTTCTTCATTCTTCTCCACCAATAATGCTGCCGCAAATCCTGGTACATCTTAGCGGCGCCAGGATGAATAGAGTACAGGGAGCTATGGGCCTNCGTCTTTCTCTTCTTTTTTTCTCTTTTTTTTGCTCTCTTTCTTCCTTTTATTCTTGCCATTTATTCCCTCTCTTATTTTGTCGTTATTTCCCCTCTTGCTTATTTCCACTCTTTTTCCTTTATCAGTTTATGGTTATGATCGAATCCTATGGGGATTTCCTACGTATCATGACGCCGCATGAATCAGACCAAGCGTAGTTCTGGGAACGTGTGCGAAATAATAAAAATAAAAAAAACATTTTTTTTGGGTTTTCAAATTTCATAACAACATAAAATAAAACATCTTGATTACGACAACTTTCCCTACAAATTTAAACATAAAGACCTACATACTCGATGAGTGGGCTGACAACTTCAAAAGAAAATAGAAAATACAGACTCGAAAATGAACTAACAACTGACAATACAGACTTGAAAACAAAATGACGAAAACATACTCGAACGAACAAAGTCACGAATACATAAGTGTTTCAACTGCTGCTCCAGTTGGCCTTGCTGCGGGCCTTTGCGCCATGTCCTCTTGGAGGCGAAACAAGTCATCCATGATTTGTCGGACAAAAATCATAACTGAAGCGAAGAACATGGATTTGGTCATGTCTTCACACTCGTTGCATTTCATCACAATGTAGTCTGCAATTCTCCTAACCCTTTCTCTGATGTTACCCTTCTCCTGTAGCAGTCGTCCGATCTGCTGAGATCTGGCACCCAAAACTTGTTCGGCTGCATGGTTTTGCTTTTGAAGCTGCTGAAAGTCTTTCTCTAGCTGTGCCATCAGGGCATAACAGTGCTCCCTTTCTGCTTTGAAGTCTCTTGCCTGCTTGGCCATTTCATTTTCAAGGACATTGACCTTTTTCTTCATATTCATCATTCCTTTGTCATACTTCTCCTTCATTTGTCGAACGAAATTGGCTCGTCCCTCCACATTCTTAGCTAACTTAGCTCGGGCATTTACTAGCTCCGCTTCAGTCTTTTGCAAATCATCAAAATCACGTACCTTTTATGTCAGGTTATAGATGAGCTTTTCGTCTTTTTTGCTCCTACCCGGGTTCTCAATTGCTATTCTCATTTTTCGAACTTGGGCTCGGAGAGCTTCATTCTCTTGGGCCAACTTTCTTTTCTCACCTTCGGCTTCTTGTGCTTAGAGATCGTGGTTGAATTCCATGTTTCTCAGCTTCTCTTTCAAGGCGTGAATCTCGGCTTGATATCCCTTTTTCTTTTCTCCCCAGGCCATCCTTTCTTGGATTTTGTCATTGAAAGCTTGAACATGAGGTCTTTTAGCAGGCCTCTCGGGCTCGGGCTCTGGCTTGTTGTTTACACAAGACCTTTTCTCAAACCATGCAGCATAATTTGGATCCATTTCTCCCTTTGCAACATCTGATACCTGGGTGCCATTTTTCAGATACCGGCATCCATTCCAATCCTGCTGAACTAGAGCCTCAGGCAATGCAGCTTTCAGATGTAGTTCAATGACCTGGGTGTTTAGATCTTCATCTTCGGGCACAATCTGATACCTACCTAACTGCCTTAAAACCGTCTGCGGCGCATATGGCTGGATACTCCTCACACCCATCAATCTTAGGTAACCCTTGGTAGCTGTCATGTATATGGCTTCTGTCATCGGGAGCCATCCTATAGTCCACTCAACCTGGCTTGCTTTGAGAGCTTTCAAGTGGGAGATCCATGCTTCAAACCCTTCCGGCATGTTGTAATCCTTTACCCTTTCCTCCCCAAGGCGACACAGTGGGTCTAATGAAACCCTTTTCAAGCAGGTCTTGCAACTACTCCTTCAACTCTTTCAACTCAGGCGGGGCCATACGATACGGCAGAATAGAAATGGGCTGAGTACCCGGAGCCAAATCAATGCAGAAGTCAATATCCCTGTCGAGTGGCATACCCGACAGGTCTGAAGGGAATACCTCAGGAAACTCACGAACAACGGACACAGACTCAATAGAAAGAACCTCAGCACTAGAATCACGAACATAGGACAAATAGGCCAAACACCCCTTCTCGACCATACGCCAAGCCTTCACATAGGAGATAACACTACGGGTAGAATGACCAGGAGTCCCTCTCCACTCTAAACGAGGTAAACCCGGTAAGGCTAAGGTCACAGTCTTGGCATGACAGTCCAGGATAGCGTGATAAGGTGATAACCAGTCCATCCCCAATATGACATCGAAATTAACCATGTCCAGAAGAAACAAATCTACACGAGTCTCAAGACCCCCAATCACGACTATAAAAGAGTGATGGACTCGATCTACCATAATAGAATCACCCAGCGATGTAGACACGTAAACAAGATCACTCAAAGAATCATTAGGCATATCCAGATACAGCGCAAAATAGGATGACACATACGAGTATGTAGACCCTGGATCAAATAACACTGAAGCATCTCTATCACAAACCAGAACGGTACCTCTAATAACTGCATCTGAAACCTTAGCCTCGGGCCTGGCTGGAAGAGCATAACATCGGGGCTGGGCCCCACCACCCTGAACTACCTCTCTGGGACGGCCTGCTGTTGGCTGGCCTCCACCTCTAGCGGCCCGAGCTCCACCTCTAGGACCTCTACCTCCACCCCCACCTCTAGCTGGCTGGGCGAGCTGTGGATCACTCGGTGCCTGAACCATGGCACGGGAACCCTGATGCTGAGAGCTACTCGGTGCTCGAGGGCAATACCTAGCAATGTGCCATATGTTGCCACAAGTAAAACAAGCCCTTGACTGCTGGGGCTGACCACCCTAAAAGCTTTGAAGCGGCGGTGCACTGATAGGAGCTGGTGGTGCACTGTAGGACTGCTGATCAGAATGCTGCATCTGAGGACCACGGCCAACTGAAGCACCGTGAGAAACCTGGAGTGCCGACTGAAAAGTCCTAGGAGGATGGCCTCTACCATACGAATCCCTACCTCCAAACGAGGTACCGCTGAATCTGCCTAAATGACGGGGCCTATTGTCCGACCCATGACCACCTCCCTATGACAGAACCATCTCCACTCTCCTGGCCACATTGGCCGCCTCCTGAAAAGAGATCTCACTCCCTGTCTCCCTAGCCATCTGAAGTCGAAAAGGCTGGATAAGTCCCTCAATGAACCTCCTCACCCTCTCTCCCTGTGGGAAGTATGATAAGAGCATGACGAGCCAAATCGATGAATCTGGTCTCATACTGGGTGACAGTCATAGAACCCTGCTGGAGACGCTCAAACTGCCTCTGATAGGCCTCTCTCTGTGTGTTAGGGAGAAACTTCTCCAGAAATAGCTGTGTAAACTGCTCCCAAGTCAAGGTTGGTGATCCGGCTGGTCTAGCCAAGCAGTAATCTCTCCACTAAGTCTTGGCGGATCCAGATAAGCAAAAAGTAGCAAAATCGACCCCATTGGTCTCCACTATCCCCATGTTCCTGAGAACCTCATGACAGCTGTCTTGATAATACTTGGAATCCTCAGTAGATGCACCGCTGAAAGTAGTAGTGAAGAGCTTGGTGAACCTGTCCAATCTCCACAAAGCATCGGCAGGCATAGCTGCTCCATCACCGGTCTGGGCTACCACACCCGGCTGAACTACTCCAACTGGCAGAACTGCTGGAGTCTGAAACTGGGAGCTACCTGCTCCGGAGTGCGAGTAGCAGGAGTCTGTGCTCCTCCTCCAGCCTGAGAGACGGCTGATGCTACAGGAAGCAAACCTGCCCGGGTGACACTCTCCATAAGGCCCACTAGACGGACCAGAGCATCCTGAAGAACTGGGGTAGCAATAAACCCCTCTGGGACTTGAGCTGGGCCCACCGGAGCTGCTGGGGCCGGAACCTCATCATCAAAGTCAACCTGAGGCTCCGCTGCTGGTGCTGCTGCTCGGGGCTCGGCCTCTAGCACGGCCTCGGCCTCTGCCCCTCATGGGAGCTGCTGCTGGGGGCTCGGGCTGCTGGTCAGCGGATGAGGAAACGCGCGTTCTCGGCATCTGTGAGAGAATAGAATAGAAATTCAATCAGCATTGAGAAACCAAACCGCACGACAGGAAGAAAAGATGTGAAATTATCCTAACTCTGTAGCCTCTGGGGGATAAATACAGACGTCTTAGTACCGATCCCTCAGACTCTACTAAGCTTGTCTGTGAACTGTGAGACCCATGTAACCTAGAGCTTTGATACCAACTTGTCACGACCCGAATTTCCCACCTTCGGGAGTCGTGATGGCGCCTACTAATGTGAGAAGGCAAGACAATCCTTAACTACTTATCTCATCATCCAATTATTTCTTTTTAACGATTATAAGGAGATAACCTAAAAAGAGCGGAAACTTTAAATAATTAAGCGGAAGATAACAATTAAAATAGTTGAAATCTGTATCTATTACAACTGCCTAAGCTTTAAATTACCCAAAACCTGGTGTCACAGTTTCACAGACGGTCTAGGATTAACTACACACAAAGTCTGAAGAAAAGCAACAATACACTGTTTCGGAATACAAGGAAAATGAAATAGGAAATAGGGATAGAGGGAGACGCCAGGGCCTGCGGATGCCTGCAGGTCTACCTTGGATCTCCGCGTGGACTGAAGGTAGCCTCCACACTACGGTCCAAAAGCTGCTCCGGGATCTGCACATAGTGCAGAGTGCAGTATCAGCACAACCGACCCCATGTGCTGGTAAGTGTCTAGCCTAACCTCGGCGAAGTAGTGATGAGGCTAGGACCAGACTACCACATAAACCTGTGCAGTTCAAATATATACATCGGAAAAGAAATACAGAAGTAAACAAGTAAAGATGGGAGGGGAAAACATGCTTCGGGGAATAACAGGTAAAAACAGAATATCAAGAGAATTATAAAGGGATCAAAATCCAACCACTAACAAGAATAAGGAAATAAAAGCAGATTATACTTTCTTTCCACATCTTGTTGCAGGCATGCAACCCGATCCTATTTCCTGTATCTTGTGGCAGGCGTGCCACCTGCTCCCATTTCATGTATCTCGTGGCAGACGTGCCTCCCGCTCCCATTTTATTTATATCGTGGCAGGCGTGCCACCCGCTCCTATTTCATTTATCTTGTGGTAGGCGTACCACCCGCTCCCATTTTATTTATCTCGTGGCAGGCGTGCCACCCGCTCCCATTTTATTTATCTTGTGGTAGGCGTAACACCCGCTCCCATTTCAATTATCTTGTGGTAGGCGTATCACCTGCTCCTATTTCGATTATCTTGTGGTAGGCGTACCACCCGCTCCCATTTACAAACCAACAATAATCACAAAGAATCCCGGCAAGGGAACAAGAGCAATATAAGAACTTCTCGGCAAGGGAACATTAATATTTCAACAACATCCCGGCAAGGGAACAATGATATTTCAACAATATCCCGGCAAGGGAACTCTGATATTTCAACAATATCCCGTCAAGGGAGCAATAATATAAAACAAACATCCCGGAAAGGGAACAATGATGATAATAACATGTGAGGCACAATAAACCACAACGGAATCATAACAATTACAACACAAGACTCACGGGCATGCTTGACACCAACATATAGATACTTGTCACCATGCCTATACGTCGTACTCCACAATTAACACGTAGCAAATAGACACAACTCCTAATCCCTCAAGCTAAGGTTAGACCAAACACTTACCTCGATGCCACGAACACAATTCACGATTCAATTATAGCTTTACCCCTTGATTTCACCACCAATTCGCTCGTATCTAGTCACACGTTACTTAATTACATCAATCAACGCTAAATGTATCAACCCCAATGTATGAAAATGAGTTTTCCAAAGTTTTACCCAAAAAGTCAAAAATCATCCCCGGGGCAACATGGTCAAAACCTGAGGTTCGAACCAAAACCCGATCACCCATTCCCCCACGAACTCAAATATATAATTTATTTTGAAATCGGACCTCAAATCGAGGTCCAAATCCCCAATTGTTGAAAAAACCTAGGTTCTACCCAAAACACCCAATTTCCCCCATTAAAATCATTGAGTTGAAGTTGAAATCATGTTAAAAGATGTTAAGAATTGAAGAAAGTTAGTTAAAAATGACTTACAATTGATTTGGAGAAGAAGAAATCCTTGAAAAATCGCCTAAGTGTGTTTATGTTTTGAGAGAATGTGAAAAATGGGTTTAAAATCGTCTAAGTATAAAAGTTGCAGGTCTCTGATATGGGAATTGCGAACGGGGGTTCACAATTGGGAACTCTTCAGAAATGCTGGACTTTCGCATTTGCGACTTCCGCATTTGCGACACATTGGTCGCATTTGCTATCACTGGCCAAGCTGGTTAGCTTCGCATTTGCGAAGGGGAGCTCGCATTCGCGAGGCCGCAATTGCGATGAACATATCACATTTGCGATGGAGGGCAGGCCTGGGCTAGTTGGCATTTGCGACCAAGCCCTCGAATTTGCGATAACGCATTTGCGAGCCAGGCTTCGCAAATGCAAAGCCTGCAGGCCTGATCATACCGGCAAATCCAGCAATTTTTCTAAGTTCAAAATGCACCCCGTGGCCTATCCAAAACTCACCCGAGCCCCCGGGGTTCCAAACCAAACATGCATACAACCTCAAAAATATCCTACGGACTTATTCGTGCACTCAAATCACCAAAATAACCTCATGAAAATCGAATTAAACCTCAAGATCAGTGAAATTTCTCAAAATTTCTTTAAACATCAAATTTGCATCTAAGGTCCGAATCACGTCAAACGAATTCCGTTTCTCACCAAACTTCACAGAATTATCTTAAATCATATATATGACCTGTACCGGGCACCAGAATCAAAATACGGGCCCGATACCAACATGTTCTAATTAAAATTCATTTCCAAACCTTATACACAATTCCAGAAAATAATTTTCTTTAAAAATTTATTTCTCGGGCTTGGGACCTCGAAATTTGATTCCGGACATACACATAAATCCCATATTTTACTATGGAGCCTCCGGGACCGTCAAATCACGGGTCCGGGTCCGTTTATCCAAAACATTGACCGAAGTCAAATTAATTCATTTTGTAGTCAAAATTTATCATTTTTCACAGAATTTCACATATAGGCTTTGCGGCTACACGCCCGGATTGCGCACGTAAATTGAGGTGATGCTAAATGAGGTTTTTAAGGCCTCGAAACGCAGAATTCAATTTAAAAATAAGTGATGACCTTTTGGGTCATCACAATATCGGGGGTGCCTCTTGAGGTCTTATTGTTTAGATAGCTCGGGTAGGTAGTCCCCGAGTGTTACACCCCATATTTTCGTACATGAAAATACGCCATAATAGAATTAATGAGAGCCCGGAAGTGAGATGCCACGTCCCGCAGTACTACATTACGACGATGTTGCACTCTATAGTATTGTACGTTGAATTTGTCGTAAGGTAATTGACATCAGTCCAAGGAAAAGATTATTTAGAGATTATAAGGATTATGCTATTTCAATCAAGTAATAAGTAAATTCGTGAAGGTGAGAGGGAAAGTAAGTCAAAGAAAATGAATTTTCGTCCAAGTTTGGCATGTTGGGATAAAATACGGTCCGAGCTAAAATACTCGATAATTATGGACTAGTACCATACGAGGTACCACATGACCATAATCGTAAGGTGTATAAGGTATGTGAAAAGTGAGTAGTATTTTAAGTAAGTGGGATAATTCTCAATTTTACGGGTAATTGATTAATTACCGGGTAACGGGACGTTACCTAATTAATTGGAGATATATTTGAATATAATCAACCTCCCCACGTGGCAGCATCCCCCAAATCCCCATGTATGACTCTTTAAGTTAAATGGAAATGTGGCAAGAATTGAGAATTGGACAAAGTCTTTAACGTGAATCATTTACCAATCTAGGAAAAAGAGACCATTATGTCTTAAAGACATAGATCACCATCTCCATTTTGATAAATGAGATTTCAAGACTTCAAATATAATTTCAGTAATATAACGTTACAAAGGTAACGTGAATTCTTCACCAAAAATTCATACGAAACTATTTATCATAATAGCGGCGGGATTTTTGCGATTCTAAGGGAGTACGGTGCAATCTTTCTCAAGAATATCATACGGATTCTCCCCTACTTCGATCCGCCGTTACTTTTTTGTTGCAGTTGACATATGTTAGAGGGGTGGTCAAGAGAACCGACTCGGGTATGTTAAGGCTATCCCCTTTTTCTTTTGGCATGATCCATACGACACAAACGAAACATGCAAATGCACAATTTCCATACATGACTCTATTCATAGAATTATTAGAGATGCTTATGTTCTTGATTCCCCATGTGTCATATTATTCAATCGTCTGTTCATGGGTCTCAGAAAAATACGTAAGTTGAAAAAAGTTTACTTCATGATATTTTTCAAAGGCATAATGGTCTTATGACACTCCAAGAGGTTTTATTAACGTACTTTTCATGCATTGCATTCATGTATATTGACCCATGACCAGATAGCGTTATATACGCGTATATATGTATATATATATATATATATATATACATATATGGGATATGGGAAAGGTTATGGCGTTATATACGCACCACCACCTGATCAGCTGGTATACGTTGATAATTTTGCCCATAGTGGCTGAGATGATATGATGGGATGCCCTTAGATGCTTGATGATGTTATGAATACATGTACCTATGCACGATATGACATTCATATGCATATGCATGACACTATAATTATTTCATGAATTACAGAGTTATCCGGACTTACAGGTTGAGTCATTTACTCTATATTTCATCCATGTCTGTTATGTACTTATTTATGTGCCTTACATACTCGGTACATTATTCGTACTAACGTCCCTTTTGCCTGAGGACTCAGCGTTTCATGCCCGCAGGTCCCGATAGACAGGTCGAGAACCCTCCAAGTAGGCTATCAGCTCAGCGAAAGATGTTGGTGCGCTCCATTTGCTTCGGAGTTGCTTGTGTGGTTAGTATAATTTAGATGTGTATTGTTTGGTATGGCGGGCCTAGTCCCGACCGTTGTGATACTTATGTACTCTTAGAGGCTTCTAGACTGATGTCATGTATACGGATACTTGTATGGCCTTGTCGGCCGATGTTTTGAGTTTACAAATGATCATGGTGGCCTTATAGGCCCGTATGTCACCTATGTAAGCTTTTTTATATCAGGCTGGGTCGTTCTATGTCAAGTATTTCCCCATGTTTTATTCTAGTTATCTCACAGTAGCCTTCCGGCTCAATTATCTATGATAGTATGACATAAAAAGGTATGTTATGTTGGTACTCGATTGATTAAGGTACCGGGTGCCCGTTGTGGCCCATCAGTTTGGGTCGTGACACCGAGAGTTTGAGATATGCTTCCGTTTAGGTTAATATGGCCCTTGGGCTTTCATATCTGTTACGGATTTCGGGTGTCTCCGATCCACGTGACTTTGGCCGTAGCCTTTTTAGTTCGGAACTTGCCCTTTGGGCTTATCTTCTGTTTCACTTTGAGCTTGCCCGAAATGTCAGCCTCCGGGTGGGGTGGTCGTGGCCCGTAAAGTCGAGGATTGCCTTTAAGGTCTTATGGTCTCGAAATGTTAGCAGTTTGATTTCATTTTCTCCTGGGACGGCAGTCCTCGAGCATGGGGTCGGTTGTTCGAAATTCCGTCTTGGTCGGCCCTTAAGCCTGTTTACACAATAGATCAGGAGTATAAAATATGAAATTTCTCTGAAGGCATGAGATATCAAGGAAAAATAATTCTCTCAATGGATGATTATACATGAGCGCTTGTTTGATGTTTGGGTCTCGAGTAACCTATATGGGTACGGTTCATCTGACCGTTTGACCCTTACAACATTTTCCTTTCGAGGCCCCACCGTCATAAAGTAATCCCCTTGCCATAAAGTAGTCATTTGAGGGTAATTCTCCCCGATACTCGAAGCTTATTGTAGGGAGTTTTGGATACTGTTGACTTTCCCTAAGTTAGCACGATCAATGATTGCATCGTTAAAAACCTTGCCGGAAATACCCATTTGAGATAAAACCCAGTCCAAGGGAAAAAGAGTGCAACGCGTGCTTTAAGACCCATAGCTTCCTGCCGATCCTCACCGATAACCAGCAAGCGTTAGTCAAAAAAATAGAAAAGATGGGGTCGTACCTTTATTCGGATTTTGGATATTTGATGTGATCTTCCTCGGCGTCGAGTCCCCGTGAATTCTGACCTCGATCATTTCGTGCGAAGCTTCGCCCAGATACGATGCTCCTACGATCTCCGTTGTACGATTGATATCGATGTCTACTCGATCTCGAATCTCAATCCATGTCCCTTTTGACCCTATCCATGGACCTGTTAGAATAAACAGACCCCGAAGGAGTCCCCAGTTGATCATCCTCAACCCTAATCTTCAATTGATATCGATTGTGTACGTCGGCCTAAGTGACAGTCGGATACTCGATTAAACTTTGCTTCAACTGCTGCGAAGCTATGGAACTCCGAGTTGAGACCTTGAGCGAAAGCTTGAACAGCCCAGTCATCGGAGACCAGGGGCAAATCCATTCTCTCCCCATTCGGAACCGAGACACGAATTCCCTGAGCATCTCGTTATCTTTCTGCCTTACCTTGAAAATGTCCGATTTCCTCGTTGCAATTTTGAGGGCTCCGGCGTGTGCCTTTACAAAAGAATCTGCAAGCATAGCAAACGAATCAAAAGAATTAGGGGTTAAGTTATGATACCAAATTAAGGCACCCTTCGATAGAGTCTCTCCGAATTTTTTCAATAGTACGGATTCAATTTCGTCATCTCCTAAATTGTTTCCCTTGATGGAGCATGTATACGAGGTGACGTGTTCATTCGGATCGGTCATCCTGTTATACTTGAGAATCTCGGGCATACGGAACCTCTTAGGGATTGCCTTCGAAGCCGCACTAGGGGGGAAAGGTCTTTGCACGAACTTTTTAGAATCCAGCCCTTCCAATATCGGCGGTGCCCCTGGGATTTGATCAACACGGGAGTTATATGTTTCCACTTTTTTATCATTATCCTCAATCTTTTTCTCCCTGGACTCGATTCTCTTGGAGAGTTCCTCGAGCATCCTCATAATTTCAGGGTCAGTCCCCGAGCCATTATCGTTTGATCTTTCCGATATCGGCTCAGTACGTCGATTGTTTTCATGTTCAGCTACACTCAAAGTCTTATTCTGACTTTGAAGTTGAGCAATGGCGATCTGTTGAGCTTGCAGCATTTCGAATATCACTTGGAGGCTGATTCATCCGTCACCCACACCTTGTGTTCCTTGACCACCAGGTCGGGCTTCCCTGCGTACACTCCCTCCAGTGTCTGTGCCTAAATACGCGTTTAGAGCAATATGAGAATAACATCAACTGGTTCCATGTTTGGCACTTCCCCAGGGTTTACCCGTGGTACACCGACCCCTATATTGTTGTTTTCACCAAGACCTTCATTGTTATGAACAGGTGCATTCTGTGAGCTAGACATGCTTTAGCCTGAGAATCAAAAATTATTGACAAGAAAAAGTGTAAAAATAACGTGTGTAATGAGAATCAGTAACGAAACAATCACTATTATCTTTAGCCCCACGGTGGGCGCCTAACTGCTTACCTCAAAAATACGAGTAATAAATAAATTTGATTTGTGATTTTAAAGATACGTGATTAGATTCAATACTAATTAATAATCAAGAAAATATGAAGTAGAATTGGAAGAAATAAGTAAATCAAACCAATATAACTCAGCAGCAGTGACCTCGAGCCTAGTAACCTCGAGGTGGGTTTAGAACAATAAGAACGTTTAAGCGCGAAAAGCAAAGTGAGAGCAGACAATGCTGATGAACAGTAGGCAAAATGTAGGGAGCATATCCTTTGTTCAGTGATTAGATGATGTTACAAATGATTGGGGTCCCCTTTATATAATAAGGGAATCCCTAAATTAGGTATATTTCTAACAATAGGGAATATTCCTGATACAGCTGTCTAACCGCCTAGTACGGAATCGTACAATCATATTCCGAGATTTGCGCCACGATCTTGGCGACGTGGCAGGAATCTAGCTCATTTTGTTACAAATCCTCAACGGTACAATTTCGAGATCGAGCATACTCGGCCTTGGTGTACATCGTGCTTCAGTCTTCGGGCATTGCACTCTGTCCTCGAGCTCGGATCTGGTCCCTCGAGCTTGGATCTGGTCCCTCGAGCTCGAACTCGACCTTGCCCGAACTCGGGCTCAAAATGACCCCTCAAGCCCATAGATCGGAGGCATACGATTTCGACCATATACAATGACACAGACAACTTTAGAACCCAACCGCTGCTTCTAATATAAGAGAATTATCCAAGATATTTTACGCATAACGGGTACGTGCGACAATGATCTTTATGCCACAAAAACAAAATTTATATCCTTTGTTATTCTACCTCTTTAGGAGGTGAGTTGTGGTATTTCTTCATTCACTTCAGGAAATGAAAATGTGCTTAAAAAATAACTTTGAATAGCTTATTATTTTATTTAAGCACAAAAAGACACAGTTTCATAATATTTTCCTGCTTCAGGAGAAAATTTCAATTGTGTTACTTCTTCAGGAGCAAATTTAAAATACGAAAAAATGAGTATATATTCTCTCAATCATATTACCTCTTCTGGAGGTGAATTGTAATATATTTACATCAAAAACGCGTTCACATTTACGAGCTTTATTAATATTGTCACATTCACTTCAGGGAGTGGATTAATATTTATCAAAAGTTCTCATCCTTCAGGGAACGGAACATAATTATCTGAACGTGCATTACTCACACCAAATTGTGTGATGCTTCAACCTCTTAAAGATAATGCTACTTCAGGAGCAAATCGAGGCATGCAAGTAATATAGAGAAATTTTCTCTAGCTTATATTCAATTGTAACCATTGAAAGCCTAAATTATCACTTCTGGTGGTCATAATCATATACCACTTCTGGTGGTAAATAAAATTTAGTCACAATGAGATATATGAAACAAAACCACTTCAGGTGGTTGTATATATCTTACAAACTCTGCTGGAGTTTAAGTGAATCTAACAATGTTATCCACTTTGCAATCCTTTATTAAGATAACTAGAATGACAATAATCACAAAATAGCTATTGTATACATATATGTAGACCGCACTCGTTTGCCATATAAAAACTAGTGTGTCTCGGGACCATATAACAAGTTAAGTAAAATCAATTGTTCTTTTCAATTTCACGAGACCACATCCAAGTAAAACGACATCTGCATCATTAGTTGGCTAGAAAGACATTAATTAACATACACGATAAGCATATATTTATTCAAGCTCTAAAGACATAAAGAACATAATTTAATAGTAGTACTTATCTTAAGAATACCACTAAGATTGCATCTGAGGTGTTCAAAGAAATGGAATTTATAACAAAGACTAACCAATTACTTCACGAGAGAAGAAGTACTCCACTTCAAGGATATAATCTGCTTTATGATGCTCGGAATGAACAAGATCTAACCACGAACGTAAGAGCGTCGCCTTACCTCAGATATGAACACTGAAATAGAAATTGAATTCGAAATAAGTGCTCAAAATGGCAGAGTCTCGTGCTGATAACGTGTTATAAAATAGAAACTGTAAAGTAAATAAATCAAAGACAAGTATAGAGAGAGAGATTGACGTATTATTCAACTTTCAAAACTCATGTACATAATGAACTAATCTCCTCTATTTATAGAAGAAAGGAAGCTTATGTGTAAGCTGCTTGTTGTAAGCTGCTACTGCAAGCTGCTGTGTAAGCTGCTTGTAAGTTGCTTGTAAGCTGCTACTGCAAGCTGTTGTGTAAGCTGCTTGTAAGTTGCTTGTAAGCTGCTACTGCACCAGATATAAATAATCTTCTACCGGGGGTAATATTTATCCATAACAGGGTACGAAATGATAAGCTTCTTCGGGAGGCTTATTTCTAATAGAGTACTAAATAGATAAACATATTTACGGCGGAGTCCCATATGGATAAGCTTCTTTAGGAAGCTTATTTACAACGGAGTAGTAAATGAACATCCATAATAATATATATTTATAACATAAACAAAAAAAATAAGGTAAAGAAAGAAAAAAAGGGATGACTTTAGGTGGAGCTTGGCCATAAGAAGGGATGGGGTATCTAGGTAAATTATCAAAATGAGCATATTCGGTTTTTTTTATTTTATTTTAAAAAGAGAGCATTTTATTTGAGTGTGTAGTATACTATGATTACTATTGAATCATGGTATAGTTTATTTGAGTATGTTAAATGATATTCCTAATATTTTAGATAAACTACATGTTACAATAATTATTGGCAAATCGTGGTATACTTTGTTGGGGTATGTTAAATGGTATTTCCAATATTCTTGGTATTCTATACATTGGTATACCATGATTACAGTTGAATCATACTATATTTTGTTTGAGTATGTTATATGGCATTTTTAATAATCTTGGTATAATATAAATATACTATAATTATTGTTAAATCATGATATATTTTTATTACTTTGAATTATGACATACTTTGGTTACTGGTATATTAAATGGTATTCATAATATTATTGGTATACTGTATAGTATATCAAGAATATTGAATATACCCCATTTAACATAGTCAAACAAAATATACCATGATTACAGGTGATTATTATTGGATCATGATATGCCACATTATTACTAGTATATCAAATGGTTTTATGATATTCTCGATATACTACACATTGGTATACCATGACCAGTGTTCAATCATGATATATTTTGTTTGATTATGTTAACTAGTATATCCAATATTCCTAGTATACTGTACATTGGTTGTGACGATCCAATAGGACAATTTGAGTACTAGCCATATTTTTTGTATTTCGAGACCTCTCATAGCTTTATTTGATGTTTATTGGTTTACGTGCATGGTCCGTGTTATTTTCCGGAAAATTTTTACTTAAATTTTTGAAGTAGAAGTGATTTTTGACTTAAAATGGGGTTTGACTTGGCCACAGTCAATATTTTTTGTAAACGACCTCAGATTGTTATTTTGACGATTGTGCAACGTTCGTATGATATTTTTGGACTTGTACGCATATTTAGTTGGGTTCCGGGGTGATCCGAGCGTGTTTCGGCATATTATGTGAAAGATTGTGAAAAAAAAAATTTAAGTTGAAATATTGAGTTTTAATGATTGATTCTTGTTATTTGATGATATTTTGATCATTTGAGGTAGCGAGCTTGTTTGTATGATGTTATTAAACTTGTGTGCATGTTTGGTTTGGAGCCCGGAGGCTCGGGTGTATTCTGGATGCGTTGCAGACTGATTTGGACCTACTTGTGCTCAGTAGTTGTTGGTGCAAGGTTGCAATCTCACATTTGTGAGATCCTGATCGCAATTGCGAGCCTTGCATTTGCGATGTCATGCTCACAAATGCGAACATGGGTTGGGGGAATGGTCTTCGCTTTTTGCAAAGAATTCATTGCATTTGCGACCTGAGGTAGGGCCGCATTTGCGACATTTTTATTGCTTTTGTGATGACTGGGTATCATGGACTGCTTCGCAAATGAGAAGCAAGTACCGCATTTACGATGGCTGGGGACTTCACAAATGCGAGGGATTTGTCGCATTTGCGACTTCTGTGTCTCTCATGCGTTGATCGCATTTGCGATCAGCGTCTCGCAATTGCAAGGTGTGCTGATGAGTAAAATATGGAAAAGTCGAGACTTAGCTCATTTTACACCATTTTTCAACCCTAAAGTGGTAGAGGTAATTTTTGAAGATAATTTTCTTCCTAAATTCATTGGTAAGCAACTTTAACTAATTTTTTGTCACGACCCCAAATTTTCCTCCGAAGGATGTCGTGATGGCACCTAATCTCTACGACTAGGTAAGCCTAACAAATAATAACGATGTAACGACCCGGCTGGTCGTTTTTGGAATTTACGCCCCGATCCCCCATTAACTGCTTCCCCTAAGTTCATTTCTGCTAGTTTGGTTTGCCGGGACGTTCGGGGTTGAGTTTTGGAAAGTTTTGGGACACTTAGTCCCTAAATGAGAGCTTAAGTGTTGAAAAGTGGTCCGTAATCGGAACAGTATGAAGATGACCTCGGAATGAAAATCTGATGGTTCCGTTAGCTCCGTTAGGTGATTTCGGGGTTGGGAGCGTGTTCGGAATGTATTTTGGGAGCTCGTAGCTCATTTAGGCTTGAAATGCCGAAGTTCGAATTTTTGAAGTTTCCGGTTCGATAGTGAGTTTTTGATCCGAGGGTCGGATTGGAATTCCGGAAGTTGCAGTAGCTCCGTCATGTCATTTGGGATGTGTGTGCAAAATTTCAGGTCATTCGGACGTGTTTTGGTTAGGTTTTTGATCGAAAGCGTATTTGGAAGAAACGTGTAGTTCTCAGGCTTGAATCTTTGATTTAATCGGGTTTCCGATGTTGTTTTAGGTGTTTTAAGGATTGGTACAAGTTTGAATAAGGTATTAGGTGGTATTGGTGCTTTTGGTTGAGGTCCCGGGGGCCTCTGGATGATTTCGGGTGGTTGACGGAAAATTTTGAAGTTGAATGAATTGCTGAAGGTTCTGTCATCTGGTATTTCCGCTTCTGCGGCTTGGGAAGCGCAGAAGCGGAGCCGCAGAAGCGGCTAGACCACCGCAGGAGCGAAATTCGAGTGCTTCTACAATTTTCGCAGGTGCGGAAGTTTAACCGCAGAAGCGGTTACGCACCTTCGAGATAGTAGTCGCAGATGCGGCCCTTGGAATTTTGTTTGAAACCGCAGAAGCGGTAATGAATCCACATAAGCGGCAACCGCAGGTGCGGTGAAGGGCTGCAGAAGCGGAAATCTTGACTTTAATGAAGAACCACAGATGCGGCTCATGGTCCGCAGAAGCGGGACCGCAGAAGTGGTCCCTTGTCCGCAGAAGCGGAAACCCCTGGACAGAAATAGAGATGTCGAGGGTTTGAGTTCATAAGTTGCAAAATCAATTGAGAGCTCGGTTTAAGGCGATTTTGAGTGGGTTTTGAAGAGAAAATCATTGGGTAACGTTTCCTTGATCCCTTTTCATTATATTTCATCATTATACAGCTAAATACATCATTGGAATTCGAATTTTGGACCAAAAATTGGATAATTGAAACTTCATACACCAAACTATTGAGTTTTGAGTGGGCAATTGACCTCCGATTTGGGAGATTTTTATATGGTTAGACTCGCGAGAGTACGAGAGTTCTGAAAATGTGAAAATTATTCGATTACGGGGCGTTGTCCTGAAGGGCATTTTGGTCATTTCACCTAATTTTACGCCGTAGCTTTGAATTTATTAGCAATACCAGGTGTTTGCGATGTTATTTACGATGTGTAATTTAATTGAATAGATTTGAGCCATTTGGAGTAGGATACTCGTGGCAAGAGCGTGGTTTCTAGTTGATATTGAGCCGGTTCGAGGTAAGTGGCTTGTCTAACCTTGTGTGGGGGACCTTTCCCCTTAGGATATGATATTTGATATTTGAAAGCCTCGTACGTGAGGTGACGAGCGCGTACTTGAGCTAATTGTTGAAAATCCGGCTTTACTTAAATACTTTGACTGAGTTTCTTTCTTATTTGCTTTATTTTACTTGCAATTATAGTCTGTGTTAGTTTACAGAAGCATGTTTAGTTGACCTACCTGCCTACTTGCTTAAAATTTGCTTCGCTTGTATTTCGTGAAGTATGTATGGCTAGAATTTACTGTTACTTGTTATGAGTTGAGCATTTATTTCGATACTCTTGAGCTGTTATTGTGTGTTTAAATTTGGGACTACGGGATAGCATCCCGGGAGATCCCCTGCACGTGTTTACGATCTGGACTGAGGTGCGGGATACCAAGAGATCCCTAGCACATTTATATATATTCAGGATACCAAGAGATTCTCGNCTTCCGGTACGCCCCCCCCCCCCTTGTTTGTTTACTTTGGGACTGCGGGTTCGATTCCCGATAGATCCCCCTACACTTTTACTTTGGGACTGCGGGTTAGATTCCCGATAGATCCCCCTGCACATTGATGGTTGGACTATGGGTCGGTATCCCGGGAGATCCACTGGACAGTTGAGAAAAGGGCTACAGGACGGTGTCCTGGGAGACCCTCATTGGTATCATTGACATTGAGTTGTATTTACTCTGTGTTTACTCTGTCTTTTGTAGTTGTTATTACCTCGTTGACTTGTCTTATCTCACTGCTGTACTTATTATATCTGTCAGATTGTTATATTGTTAAATTATTATTATTATATTTTGTCTCAGTAGGGCCCTGACCTTCCTCGTCACTACCTAACCGAGGTTAGGCTTGGCACTTACTGAGTACCGCTGTGGTGTACTCATGCCCTTCCTGCGCATGTTTTTCATGTGCAGATCATCCAGGTACCTCCACTCAGGCGCACTATCAGTGAGGCAGGAGGACTACGGAGACTTCGAGGTAGATCTGCTGCGTCCGCAGACCGACGAGTCTCCCTCTTACTCTATCTTTAGTACTTAGTTTTCCTTCTTTCGGTTGTTAGAAATTCTGGAGTTTGGAACCTTCACTATACACTTCTGTAGCCTATGTTGCCCGTGAGTTTTCGGGTTTTGGGAATTGTTTTAGACTTGTGATTTTTGAGTTGTACTTGCCAAGCGGCATTCAGTACAGTTTCCTTTAGATATTTGATTTGATTTTCTCTATTTTTCCGCAATTATTATATTTCCGCAAATGTTAGGCTTACCTGGTCATGGGGACCAGGTGCCGTCATGACATGTTCACGGTTGGTGAACTAGGATCGTGACAAACAACTTAATAGATATATATGAACAAGTCACTGAAAACAACTGAATAATAGATAGAAGCCTTCCGAAAACAAAATATTGGTACACACCCTAAAACCGGTGGAACTGAGTCATAAGCTCTACAGAATACAACTAGAGTACTACTACATCATTATCCGAAAGAAAATACAACAGGAAGTAAAGCAGGGTAGGTGACTCCGAGGCCTGCGGGCGTGGAGCAGGTATACCTTGAAGTCTCCCAAGCAGCAGCTATAACAATCCTCTAACGACCGACACAAGCACACGTACCTGGATCTGCACAAAAAGATGTGCAGAAGTGTAGTATGAGTACACCACAACGGTACCCGGTAAGTATCGAGCCTAACCTAAGTAGAGTAGTGACAAGGCAAGGTCAAGACACCTACTAGGATATAAAATAGACAATATGAAATTGTAATAGGGATATGAATAGAAAGTGAAGAAAACAACTAATATGGAGAGATAATAACAAGAATTAGTATCGAAAATTGACAATAGGAATAACCGGAAATATACAATAGGAATAACATAAAAGAAGCAACTAAAGTGCTACAATGATCATATACGGCAACAACTGCTTGAACGAATAAGGAATGACACAACAAGATATATTTTCCACCAAAAACACCTTGCAACATGAAACAAATAGCACGAATCACAATGAGGTACCGCCTCGTGTATAATAAAATCAAAACCAAGGTACCACCTCGTATAATCAAGAATCACAACTGAGGTACCGTCTCGTATTCATTTTTCTCAATTTCAATCACAATATTTTCTTATACCGCCGCGTGAGCCTTACGTTTGAAAATAGGTTTTGAAAACAGTTTTCTCAAAATTGCTACACGCACTTTAGCCCACCTTATGACCATATATAATAACTTGCCAACAACAACAATATCAATATTTCCACAACAATATCCCATGGCTCCACCACAACGTATACAAATATATCAACAACAGCAATAGATAAAAATACTCAATAAGATAGATGTTTCAATAATAACCAACATCGCCTCAACGTATTAACGACTTTCACATTTTCAACACCGAATAACTCAACAATGAGAGAAATAATGTATAACCACAATATTATATATGAATAACTCACAATGAAAGGGATAATATTCAATGATGATTCTCAATTAAAGGAAATCAACAAGTAAAGGGATAATATGAACAATTACATCAAGTAACGAAAATCAATAGGGAAAGAGATAACACGAACACTAACTTCAGCAATGATAATTAACAATGAGGAGATAGCATGTAACTATAAAGGAGGCAAACCGGTCAAATACTACGTACAACCCGTGTACACACTAGTCACCTTGCGTATACAGATTTCACGTAGCACAATTGAATCAAACAATACAAATCCTAATGGGTAGTTGCCCCACACGAAGTTAGGCAAGACACTTACCTCAATACAGCCAATTCGACACTCGAAAATAGCTTTTTCATTAAAATCCACCTCCACGCGGCTCAAATATAACCAAAATCGACTCAATATCATCAAACAATGCTAGGGAATTAAATTTTAATAGATAAAGTTAAGATCTTTACACTTTTTCGAAAAAGTCAACAAGAGTCAACCCGGGGCTCGCCGGTCGAAACCCGGGTCCAATGGTAGATTCCGTCTACCCATGACCCCACGAGTTCATATATGTAATTAGTTTCAAAATGCAAGTCCAAATTGACTCTTAAAACATAACTTCTTATTTTTCAAAAACTTGACAAAATTTCACAAATTTCTACTTTGCTTCACATGATTTTGATGTTAAACTCTAAGATATGTTGATGGAACATGATTAGAAATAGATTAGAATCACTTATCCAAGGTTTGTAGGTGAAAATCCCCTCTCCAAATCACCGCTTACCGAGTCTAGGGTTCAAAATGTGAGAATAAGTTCAAAAATCCCATCTCCCATCCCTTTAACCAGCCGCAGATGTCGCATTTACGACACAGGATCCGCACTTGCGAACCCTCGCAATTGTGAACCAGGGCTCGCATTTTCAAACCCCGACAAACTTAGCATATATCACAATTGCGATGCAGTCTTCGCAATTGCGAACTGAGAAATCTCGAAAATGCGAACATGACCAAATCCTGCTAGCATGCGAAGATGAGGTCGCATTTGCAACAATTACCCGTCACTTGTCACCCTCGCAATTGTGAGCCTGGTGTTCGCATTTGCGACATCAGACACCAGATTTCCCTATTTTTCAATCCAAACCACTCCAGAACGTGTCTGAAACTCATCCGAGCCCTCAGCGCTCCAAACCAAACATACACACAAGTCTAAAAAAGTCATACAGGCTTGCTCGCATAATCAAAACACAAAAATAACATCTAAAACTACGAATTGAACTCTAAAATGCATGAAATTCAAAGAAATTTTCAAGAACTTCTAAAATTAAAACTAAGCGTCAGAATCCTATCAAATAACCTCCAAACAACACCAAATTTTGCAGACACGTTCTAAATGCCATAACGGACCTATTCCAAGTCCCAAAATTAAATTTCGAGCGCGTTAGCTAAAATTCAACCTACGACCAAAGTTTTTAACTTAGAATTGCCAAATTTCGGCAAATCAACACAAATCAATCTACGGATATCCAAAATCAATTCCGGTGATACGCCCGAGTCTAAAAGCATGATACGAAGCTATCAGAGTTATAAAAATACAATTTCGGGGTCGTTTTTACAAAAGTCAAAATTTGGTCAACATTTTCAAATTTAAACTTCTAAGTCAAGAATCAAGGGTCCAAATCAACCCGAAAGCTTCCCAGAATGAAACTAATCAACCCCGCAAGTCATAAAAGCATAAACATACAAGTGAAAGCAATAAAATAGGTAGCGGGGCATAATTACACAAAATAACTGGTCGGGGCGTTACATTCTCCCCCTCTTAAAACAAACGTTCATCCACCAACGAGCATAAGGACATACCTAAAGTGGTGAATAGGTGAGGATAATGATTCCGCATGTCGTGCTTGGTCTCCCAGGTCGCCTCCTCGACCAGATGACCCCTCCATTGAACCTTCACTGAAGCAATATCATTTGATCTCAACTTCCAAACCTTCCGTACGAGGGGGAGGCGATGACGTTCGCCTATGGGTTGGTTTGAGCCTAGTGAGGCTATATTTTTTGGTACAAACTTGGTCTGTGATGCTTTGGAAAAGGTTAAGGTGATTTAGGAGCAACTCGTATAGCTCAGTCCAGGCAAAAGAGTTTTGTGGATCGGAAGGTTTGAGATGTGGCTTACATGGCGAGTGAGAAGGTTCTTCTCCGTGTGTCACCTATGAAGAGCGTGATACAGTTTTGGAAGAAAGGCAAGTTGAGCCCAAAGTTTATTTGCCCGTTCGAGATCTTGGAGAGAGTTGGGAAGGTTGCTTATAGGCTTGCATTGCCTCCCAGCCTAGCAGGGGTACATCTGGTATTTCACATTTCCATGCTTTGGAAGTACCATGAGGACATGCCGTATGTGGACTTCAGCACGGAGCAACTTGATGAGAATTTGACCTATGAGGAAGAGCCGATAGATATTCTTAACCGGCATATTCGTAAGTTGAGATCTAAGAGTTTTCCTTATGTGAAAGTGCAATGGCTTACATGGCAGGGAAGAAGGTTCTTCTCCATGTATCACTTATGAAAGGCGTGATGCGGTTTAGGAAGAAAGGTAAGTTGATCCCGAAGTTTATTGGCCCGTTCCAGATCTTGGAGAGAGTTTAGAGGTTGCTTATAGGCTTGCATTGCCTCCCAGCCTAGCAGGGATACTTTTGGTATTTCACGTGTCCATGCTTCGGAAGTACCATGAGGACATGTCGCATGTTTTGGACTTCATCTCGGTGCAACCTGATGAGGGAAAGGTAGGCAAAACAGATTCTCATTCCATAGAGAATGTCTACCTGATAGATGGCTTGAAATATAGCCTAATAAGTGTGTCACAATTGTGTGACAGAGGTAACCTTGTGGCTTTTACCTCCACCAAATGCTTTGTGATTAACCTTATCACTGACAAGATTGTTTTGCAGGGAAAAAGAGTTAACAATATTTACATTGTAGATTTTTCCACTCTTTCAGAAAATGAACTCACTTGTTTAAGTGTGTTGGTTAATGATCCCCTCCTGTGGCACAAAATACTTGGTCATGCAAGTCTAAATCAGCTCAACAAATTAGTCTCTAAAGACTTGGTGATAGGGCTACCTAATATCAAGTTCAAGGAAGACAAAGTTTGTGAGGCATGTGCAAGGGGGAAGCAGGTAAAGTCATCCTTCAAAAGCAAGAAAATGGTAAGTACAACCAAGTCGTTGGAACTGGTCCATATGGATCTATGTGGTCCAATGAGAACCATGAGCAGAGGTGGAAAGAAATATGTAATGGTGCTAGTTGATGATTATTCTCGATTTACCTGGGTTCTATTTCTAACCTCCAAAGATGAAGCATTTGACATGTTCTCTGCATTTGTTAGAAAAACTCAGAAATAATTAGGAAATCAACTTGCCTCCATTAGGTCTGATCATGGAACTGAATTTGAAAATTCCAAGTTTGCTGAGTTCTGTGATGAAAATGGTATAGATCATAACTTCTCTGCCCTTAGGACCCCTCAACAAAATGGAGTAGTTGAAAGAAAGAATAGAACTCTTGAGGATATGACTAGAACCATGCTACTTTTTAGTAAATTGCCTCACAGCTTCTGGGCAGAGGCTGTAAATACTGCATGTTACATAATAAATAGATGCATGACCAGACCTCTGGTAGAGAAGACTCCCTATGAGTTACTTAAAGGGAGAAAACCAAACATATCCCATCTTAGGGCATTTGGTTGCAAGTGCTATGTGCACAATAATGGAAAAGACTCCCTAGGAAAGTTTGATCCCAGAAGTGATGAGGGAGTATTCTTGGGATATTCTTCACATAGCAAAGCATATAAAGTGTTTAATAAAAGAACTTTGTGTGTAGAAGAAAGTGTGCATGCAGTATTTGATGAAACTAACATTCTTTCTGAGAGACAGGAACATGAAGATGATGCCATTGGATTGGTGAAAGACTTGACTGAAGCATCAGCTCAGGTCAAATTGGCACCAACAGAAGGAACAGGTGATGGAACAGGTTCTTCCATACAGGGCAACCTGACAGGGGGAAGAAATCAAAGAGGAATTGAAATAAACTCCTTCAAGGAACTTGTTCATGATCCTGTTCCTCAGCAAATGGTAGAAACATCTAGCAGAAGCCAGTTGGTTGTGAAACCTCACAAGTATCAAAGTTCTCATCCCATTGAGAACATTATCACTGATCCAACATCTGGAGTTAAAACCAGATCACAATTAAAAAATATGTGTGCTTTTGATGCTTTTCTATCTATCATTGAACCTAAAAATGTTGTTGAGGCTTTGCAGGATGCAGATTGGGTGAATGCAATGCATGATAAGCTTAACCAGTTTGAAAGGAGTCAAGTTTGGCACCTAGTACCAAGACCCAAGGACAGATCAGCCATTGGTACAAAATGGGTCTATGATAGTCTTCAGGAAACAAACTTGATAAGATGAATTAGTTTACAAGGAACAAGGCAAGTTGTGGCCAAGTCAGCCATGGGAGGATGCAAGACAGATGAGACTTTTGACTCCAGGCAAGACAGAAGAGCAATCAGACTTCTCATAGCCTTTGCAGCACATATGGAATCACTCTTCATCAGATAGTATGCAAAAGGCCTTTCCTAAATGGCTACCTAAAAAGAAAAGTGTATTGTGAAAACAACGCTCCCGAGGGTTGAAAGTAAGAATGTCCTGAGTGGACAAGCTGGACGAGGCGTCGCTATGGACTCAAGCAGGCCCCAAAGCGTATGTATGAACGACTGCAAATTTTTATATCCCCTGCTGGGAGGGCAGGTATCAAGAGAGGTAAAATAGATAGTACCTGTATTCTTAAGGGAAAAAGGTTAGGATCTCCTGGTTGTGCAAATTTAGTGTTGGATGAATATCTTTTTGGGGCCACACACTGACAAGTCTAAGTAAGATTGTAAAATAATGGGGAGTGAGTTTAATAGAGCCATGATGTGGTGAGCTAATTTTTCTTAGGCTTACAGATCAACAAAGTCCAAATGGAACCATGATCAATCATCAGCAGAAGTATACAAAGAGCTAGATCAAAAAGTTTAAATGGAGGAATCTAAAGAAATAGACACACCCATTGCAACTGCCTACTAAATTATATGTTGAGAACTTTGGTTCATCAAGTTTGATCAAAAGTTGTATAGGGGTTATGATTGGTTCACTCTCGGTATCTCACTGCTAGTAGACCTTGACATTATTTTCAGTGTAGGACTTTGTGCTCGTTTTCAGGCAAATCCAAAAGAGTCCTCACTTGACTGCTTTGTCAAGAGGATACTGAGATATCTAAAAGTAACCACTGATCTATGCCTTTTGGTTTATCTAAATGGTAGTTAATTTTGATCTGAGTAGGATATGCTGATCTGTTATGCAGGTTTCCTAGTGATAGAAAAAGACCTCAGTATGGCAACTTTTTTTGGTTTCATGTCTTGTGTCATGGGCTACCAAAAAGCAAAAATTCGGGCCCTATCTACTGACTGAGCTGAAGTATGTTGCTGATTAGATATATATAGATTGTTGCCCAATTACTATGGATCAAAACAACAACTGGTTAGATTTTTGGAAGTTGAAGTGGGATGTATTTCCAATAAATTCTGTTATAATACACTAATGCTATAAGTATTGACAAAGAACCTGTTCATCATAAGTAGGACTAAGCACATAGATGTTAGACACCACTTCTTAAGAAAGATAACTATGAGAAAGGATTTGATTTCAATAGAATTCGTGCTATGATAAACAAATAGCTGACATCTTTACTAAAAGCACTGAAGTAGAGAAAACTTTGGAGGAACAGGTTGGAATTTAGTGGATTGATTAGATCACCTTAATAGGTTCAGTCAGAATGCACATGAAAAAAAAAATGGAAACAAAAATAAAAAAAATTTTGGTTAGAGTTCTAACTTATTGTGTAATAATATGCTAGAATCAATTTCTTACTCAGTTTCATACTTTAATCAGTATACTCCGTGACATTGTGTATATTTGGACTCATCTGATACTTACAAAGTTTTTTTTCTATTATGACATTTGAGATGTTCAAGAGAGTTCTACTGAAGAACCTGGTTCATCAGTATATGCTTATGAGATAGTTCAGGTTATGTTTTCTTTACGTTTGCACAATTAGAAAGATTATTTATCAATCATAAGCAGAAGTCCTACATTCATCAAATTTCTCTAGAATTCTATCGTGAGCATTAACAAGTATTCATCTCCTAGAACTTAAAGAAACGGGATTTGCCTTAAAAAATCTAATCCTTT